>NC_053391.1:537654706-537954706 GCF_905171765.1 Bufo bufo | reverse complement strand
CTTCACGTCAGCCAAAACTGGAACAGTCCATTGTCATATATTTAGGCCCCGGCACCCAGACAGAGGAGAGAGGTCCCATAACAGAGATTCAGGCTTCATGTCAGCAGAGAATCAGTCTTCATGTCATAGCAGAGAATCAGGCTTCACGTCAGCCAAAACTGGAACAGTCCATTGTCAGATATTTTGGCCCCGGCACCCAGACAGAGCAGAGAGGTCCCATAGCAGAGATTCAGGCTTCATGTCATAGCAGAGAATCAGGCTTCACGTCAGCCAAAACTGGAACAGTCCATTGTCATATATTTAGGCCCCGGCACCCAGACAGAGGAGAGAGGTCCCATAGCAGAGAATCAGGCTTCATGTCAGCAGAGAATCAGTCTTCATGTCATAGCAGAGAATCAGGCTTCACGTCAGCCAAAACTGGAACAGTCCATTGTCATATATTTAGGCCCCGGCACCCAGACAGAGGAGAGAGGTCCCATAACAGAGATTCAGGCTTCATGTCAGCAGAGAATCAGTCTTCATGTCATAGCAGAGAATCAGGCTTCACGTCAGCCAAAACTGGAACAGTCCATTGTCATATATTTAGGCCCCGGCACCCAGACAGAGGAGAGAGGTCCCATAACAGAGATTCAGGCTTCATGTCATAGCAGAGAATCAGGCTTCACGTCAGCCAAAACTGGAACAGTCCATTGTCATATATTTAGGCCCCGGCACCCAGACAGAGGAGAGAGGTCCCATAAAAGAGATTACGGCTTCAGGTCTGCAGAGAATCAGTCTTCATGTCATAGCAGAGAATCAGGCTTCACGTCAGTCAAAACTGGAACAGTCCATTGTCATATATTTAGGCCCCGGCACCCAGACAGAGGAGAGAGGTCCCATAACAGAGATTCAGGCTTCATGTCAGCAGAGAATCAGTCTTCATGTCATAGCAGAGAATCAGGCTTCACGTCATCCAAAACTGGAACAGTCCATTGTCAGATATTTAGGCCCCGGCACCCAGACAGAGGAGAGAGGTCCCATAGCAGAGATTCAGGCTTCATGTCATAGCAGAGAATCATGCTTCACGTCACCCAACACTGGAAAAGGCCACTGTCAGATATTTTTAGGCCCCGGCACCCAGACAGAGGAGAGGTTCATTCAACTTTGTGTTGCCCCGCAATATAATGGTAAAATGAAAATAAAAATAGAATTGAATTGAATGAGGAAGTGCCCTGGAGTACAATAATATATAGTTAAGGGGAGGTAGTTTATGTCTACTCTGCACAAGGGATGGACAGGTCCTGTGGAATCCATGCCTGGTTCATTTTAATGAACGTCAGCTTGTTCACATTGGCTGTAGACATGCAGCTGCGTGTAATGACGCTGTCTGTAATGACGCCCCCTGCCGTGCTGAATATACGTTCAGACAAAAAGCTGGCCGCCGGGCAGGCCAGCACCTCCAAGGCATAAAAGGCTAGCTCTGGCCACGTGGACAATTTGGAGACCCAGAAGTTGAATGGGGCCGAACCATCAGTCAGTACGTGGAGGGGTGTGCACACGTACTGTTCCACCATGTTAGTGAAATGTTGCCTCCTGCTAACACGTTCCGTATCAGGTGGTGGTGCAGTTAGCTGTGACGTGGTGACAAAACTTTTCCACATCTCTGCCATGCTAACCCTGCCCTCAGAGGAGCTTGCCGTGACACAGCTGCGTTGGCAACCTCTTGCTCCTCCTCTGCCTTCGCCTTGGGCTTCCACTGGTTCCCCTGTGACATTTGGGAATGCTCTCAGTAGCGCGTCTACCAACGTGCGCTTGTACTCGCGCATCTTCCTATCACGCTTGAGTGCAGGAAGTAAGGTGGGCACATTGTCTTTGTACCGGGGATCCAGCAGGGTGGCAACCCAGTAGTCCGCACACGTTAAAATGTGGGCAACTCTGCTGTCGTTGCGCAGGCACTGCAGCATGTAGTCGCTCATGTGTGCCAGGCTGCCCAGAGGTAAGGACAAGCTATCCTCTGTGGGAGGTGTATCGTCATCGTCCTGCGTTTCCCCCCAGACTCGCACCAGTGATGGGCCCGAGCTGCGTTGGGTGCCACCCCGCTGTGAACATGCTTCATCCTCATCCTCATCCTCCTCCACCTCCTCCTCATCCTCGTCCTCCTCATTCTCCAGTAGTGGGCTCTGGCTGGCTACATTTGTACCTGGCCTCTGCTGTTGCAAAAAACCTCCATCTGAGTCACTTCTAAGAGACTGGCCTGAAAGTGCTAAAAATGACCCCTCTTCCTCCTCCTCCTTCTCCTCCTCCTGGGCCACCTCCTCTTCCATCATCGTCCTAAGTGTTTTCTCAAGGAGACATAGAAGTGGTATTGTAACGCTGATAACGGCGTCATTGCCACTGGCCATGTTTGTGGAGTACTCAAAACAGCGCAACTGGCCCACAGGTCTCGCATGGAGGCCCAGTCATTGGTGGTGAAGTGGTGCTGTTCCGCAGTGCGACTGACATGTGTGTGCTGCAGCTGAAACTCCACTATGGCCTGCTGCTGCTTCCACAGTCTGTCCAGCATGTGCAAGGTGGAGTTCCACCTGGTGGGCACGTTGCATATGAGGCGGTGAGCGGGAAGGCCGAAGTTACGCTGTAGCGGAGACAGGCGAGCAGCGGCAGGATGTGAACGCTGGAGGCGCGCACAGACGGCCCCCACTTTATGCAGCAGCTCTGACATGTCGGGGTAGTTGTGAATGAACTTCTGCACCACCAAATTCAGCACATGCGCCAGGCAAGGGATGTGCGTCAAACCGGCTAGTCCCAGAGCTGCAACGAGATTTCGCCCATTAATGCACACCACTAGGCCGGGCTTGAGGCTCACCGGCAGCAACCACTCGTCGGTCTGTTGTTATATACCCCGCCACAACTCCTGTGCGGTGTGGGGCCTGTCCCCCAAACATATGAGTTTTAGAATGGCCTGCTGACGTTTACCCCAGGCTGTGCTGAAAATGATGGTGAAGGTGTGTGGCTGACTGGATGAGTAGGTGGAAGAAGAGGAGGAGGAAGCCGAGTAGGAGGAGGAGGCAACAGGAGGCAAAGAATGTTGCCCTGCGATCCTTGGCGGCGGAAGGACGTGCGCCAAACAGCTCTCCGCCTGGGGCCCAGCCGCCACTACATTTACCCAGTGTGCAGTTAGGGAGATATAGCGTCCCTGGCCGTGCCTACTGGTCCACGTATCTGTGGTTAGGTGGACCTTGCCACAGATGGCGTTGCGCAGTGCACACTTGATTTTATCGGATACTTGGTTGTGCAGGGAAGGCCTGAATGACAGCATTTCATAGGCCAGTAGTTTAGAAATGCTGGCATTCAGGGCCAGTGATCGAGGGTGGCTAGGTGGGAATTTACGCTTTCTCTCAAATGTTTGTGAGATGGAGAGCTGAACGCTGCCGTGTGACATGGTTGAGATGCTTGGTGACGGAGGTGGTGGTGTTGGTGGTACATCCCCTGTTTGCTGGGCGGCAGGTGCCAACGTTCCTCCAGAGGCGGAGGAAGAGGCCGAGGCGGCAGCAGCAGAAGAGGTAGCAGGGGGAGCCTGAGTGAGTTCCTTGTTTTTAAGGTGTTTATTCCACTACAGTTTATGCTTTGCATGCAGGTGCCTGGTCATGCAGGTTGTGCTAAGGTTCAGAACGTTAATGCCTCGCTTCAGGCTCTGATAGCACAGCGTGCAAACCACTCGGGTCTTGTCGTCAGCACATTGTTTGAAGAAGTGCCATGCCAGGGAACTCCTTGAAGCTGTCTTTGGGGTGCTCGGTCCCAGATGGCGGCGGTCAGTAGCAGGCGGAGTCTCTTGACGGCGGGTGTTGTGATTTTGCCCACTGCTCCCTCTTTTGCTACACTGTTGGCTCGGCCTCACCACTGCCTCTTCCTCCGAACTGTGAAAGTCAGTGGCATGACATTCATTCCATGTGGGGTCTAGGACCTCATCGTCCCCTGCATCGTCTTCCACCCAGTCTTCCTCCCTGACCTCCAGTTTAGTCTGCACACTGCAGAAAGACGCAGCAGTTGGCACCTGTGTTTCGTCATCATCAGAGACGTGCTGAGGTGGTATTCCCATGTCCTCATCATCAGGAAACATAAGTGGTTGTGCGTCAGTGCATTCTATGTCTTCCACCGCTGGGGAAGGGCTAGGTGGATGCCCTTGGGAAACCCTGCCAGCAGAGTCTTCAAACAGCATAAGAGACTGCTGCATAACTTGAGGCTCAGACAATTTCCCTGATATGCATGGGGGTGATGTGACAGACTGATGGGCTTGGTTTTCAGGCGCCATCTGTGCGCTTTCTGCAGAAGACTGGGTGGGAAATAATGTGAACGTGCTGGATCCACTGTCGGCCACTCAATTGACTAATGCCTGTACCTGCTCAGGCCTTACCATCCTTAGAACGGCATTGGGCCCCACCAAATATCGCTGTAAATTCTGCTGGCTACTGGGACCTGAGGTAGTTGGTTCACTAGGACGTGTGGCTGTTGTAGAATGGCCACGTCCTCTCCCAGCACCAGAGGGTCCACTAACACCACCACGACCATGTCCGCGTCCGCGTCCCTTACTAGATGTTTTCCTCATTGTTTCCGTTCACCACAATAAGTAAAAAATTATTTGGCCCAATGTATTGAATTCCAATTCAGGCCTTTTTTTACAGGCACCTAACACTATCTGGCTAGATCTATTTAGGTACCGTATTACACTAATACAGGCATAGCAGTAATGACAGATTTAGCTGAATATAAATTGTAGGCCTAGTATTTAGGCGCTGGGTGACAGGTATACGTTTACGGACAGAATTAGGCTTGGAAATGCACGGTAGCGTGTGTGTGAAGTTATTGAGAATGACCCTATCTGCACCTTCAATCTAATTTGCCCTTTTATCGATAGATTTAAAGTAGGCCTGATACAGCAGAAACCACTGATTTAGGGAATTGCTAAGTTGGGAATTGTATTCAACCCAGAACAAAAACTGTGCTTTGGCAGACACTAAATAAATTGACCAGCCTGAGCAATAAACATAGATTTAGCTGAATATAAATTTGAAGCCTATTATTTAGGCGCTGGGTGACAGGTATACGTTTACGGACAGAATTATTTAAACTTGGAAATGCACGGTAGCGTGTGAAGTTATTGAGGATGACACTATCCGCACCTTCAATCTAATATACCCTTTTATGGATCGATTTAAACTTGGCCTGATAGTAATTCCCTAAATTTGTGGTTTCTGCTCTAAGTTGGGAATTGTATTTCAACCCAGAACAAAAACTGTGCTTTGGCAGACACTAAATAGATTGACCAGCCACAGCAGTATCAACAGATTTAGCTGAATATAAATTTGAGGCCTATTATTTAGGTGCTGGGTGACAGGTATACGTTTACGGACAGAATTAGACTTGGAAATGCACGGTAGCGTGTGTGTGAAGTTATTGAGAATAACCCTATCTGCACCTTCAATCTAATATACCCTTTTATGGATAGATTTAAAGTAGGCCTGATACAGCAGAAACCACTGATTTAGGGAATTGCTAAGTTGGGAATTGTATTCAACCCAGAACAAAAACTGTGCTTTGGCGGACACTAAATAAATTGACCAGCCTCAGCAATAAACATAGATTTAGCTGAATATAAATTTGAGGCCTATTATTTAGTACTGCTATTTTGGCCAATTGTATTTTACCCCTCAATAAAATAGCAAGCACAACCAAGCCCCTGATGTAGGATATAGCAAAAAAAATAACCACACTATTGATGGTTAAATGGACTTGGTGGCAGCTTGTGCTGGCGCACCACAAGACACAAAATGTCCGCCGATCACCCAAGAAAAAAGTGACATAAATACGCTCTGGGCAGCCTAAAAACAGTGAGCAATTAAATAGCAGCAGTTCAATGATCCACAGCTGTAGATCGATCACTGAATTAAGTGTTTTTGCTAAAAAAATCCCTGCCTAATCTCTCCCTAACAGCAGCAGCATCCTCTCCCTAAACTGATCATAGCAGAGTGACGTGCGGCGCTACGTGACTCCAGCTTAAATAGAGGATAGGTCACATGCTGCACTGGCCAATCACAGCCATGCCAATAGTAGTCATGGCTGTGATGGCCTCTTGGGGCAAGTAGTATGACGCTTGTTGATTGACTGCTTTGCAGCCTTTCAAAAAGCGCCAAGAAAGCGCCGAACACCGAACCCGAACTTTTTTTACGAAAATGTTCGGGTTCGGGTCCGTGTCACGGACACCCCAAAATTCGGTACGAACCCGAACTATACAGTTCGGGTTCGCTCATCCCTAACTGGGTTAACTCCCCAGTGGCTTTTATCACCGACAATCAGTCAGTAGTCGAGATACTTGAGAAGGGCAGATCAAAATCCCCCCAAATCATGTCTCTCCTTCGCAAGTTGGTTTGGCTTTCTATGCATTTCAATTTTCACTTTTCCTGCAGTCACATCCAGGGTTATGAGAACCTTGCGGCTGACGCCCTGTCACGTTTTAACTTCTCTGCTTTTTTTCAGGTTATGCCAGATGCAGACCACATAGGACTTGCTCCGCCTGTCTTTCGCTCTGCTAAATCTCTCGTTCACAAGTCGCTATCTACAAATACGGCCAGAAACTACAATACCGGCTGGAACGCCTTCAACACTTTTTCGCGCTTGCATCCCAGGGACGGCACCGACAAAATCACATACATGATGGCCTTCCTAGCCTACTGTCATGCGAAGCTTGAACTTTCCTATAACACCATTAGGTTGTATTTAGCGGGGGTCCAGCATTTTTTCATGCTAAAATGTTCAGATTTCAAATCACTTTTTGCATCCCAGGAGATCAAAGCAACCCTTAAGGGCATTCAAAAGAGTTGCAAACGGTCTACCTCAACCTGGCAGCCGGTTTCAGGAGACCTGTTTAGGAAACTATCCAGCTCTTTAGACGGGAATCCTTTTGGGCCCTATGACAGCACTATCATCAAAGCTGCCATGTATCTGAGTTTTTATGGCTTTCTCAGGCCTGGAGAATTCACCAGCACCTCTCCCAAGAATAGAGGCTTAAATAAAGGACAACTAGAGTGGCACGTGGATCATTTTATTCTATCCCTGACATCCACCAAAACTTCCCAAACACGTCCTCCGGTAACAGTCAGCTACTACCAGACTTTCAACAACTGGTGCCTGGTTCAGGTGTTAAATAAGCTTTTACTAGTTCTAGGTGATGCTCCATCAGATAGTCCTTTGCTTCCATTTAAGAACAGTTGTCTCACATCATCTCAATTCATCTCACATATCCGCACTCTAGCTTCCGGTGGTCTGGACATTCATTCTGCATTGGAGCAGCTTCCTCAGCCTCTCGAAATGAAGTACCTGGTCATGTCATTAAGAAGATGGGTCGGTGACATTCCTCATGCTTTGTTTGCTACATCCCTAACCCTCATGCAGAGATCTCCAAGCCTACCTATAGGCTTGAGAAAGGCTCTAGTGCTGAGCCGAAACGTTGCGCTGCCCACATGGGTGAATAAAAGGTGATTTTTTTTTTCATTTAATCCCTAGAGTGCTGCCTATTTTTTATATTTTTGTATTCAAGTACTGCTTATCCTTTGGGCCGTGCACCCTTTTACTGATTGAACCCCCTGTGCTGCCTCATTTTCTCTCTCTCTCTCTCTCTATATATATATATATATATATATATATATATATATATATATACATATACATATATATATATATATATATATATATATATATGTGTGTGTGTGTGTGTGTGTGTGTTTTTTTTTGTTTTTTTTTTCATAATCTAAAGCTTGCCTTTGTATAAAAATCATAATCACAACAATAAGTTGGGTATACCCCCTTCCCCATGTCATTGCTATGACTTTGACTTTTATACAAAGGCTAGCATATATTATACATCTACTACTTTACATTCAAACTCCCTTATGTACTTTGTATATTTAATTGCTAATAAACAAAGACAGTCCACACAAGTATGCAATTAACTTGACAAAATTAAATCAAGCCTGTGCTACTTACACTGTTTATTAACTGCTCTATTTTCTTTTAACTTTAAAGTTGTATTGACCATTCACTGCAGAAACTCACAAATCTGAAAGTGCTTCATATCTTCAAAAGGTACTCTATTAACAACTATTCATTTGAAAGCAGATAAAAACAAACAAAAAACAGTTATATTAGATTTTTAAAATGGTTCTCCATTTATCTATTTGACCAACAAGTTATAGTTTAACACTTTCTTTGCCAGATATTTCTAGACATTTTGCACCTTGCATACAAATTCATGGTTATGGCTAAAACTCTGACCCAAGCAGAAAAAATTATTCCCAATATCTCATAAAAGAGAAATTCAATATGTAAAGTGTTCACAGTGTTAACCAAAATAGGATACTTAGGAGAGGACAATAACCTAGAAGGGAAGCAATTCAGAGTACTAGCAGTATATCAATGCAACAGTATAAGGGATGTACACACATGTCCACTTCATTAAGCAACTACCATGAGCTAACTATACATCTGTACATAACTATATTGTATATACATGGGACATAATGTATTCAGCATTTGTACAAATGAAGGAGCAGCTAATGGTAGTAAAAGGACTGGTCACAAGTGTATATCACATCACTGCTACACATACTACAAGAAAATTTAGACCAGAGCCTTCAGAAATCACAGGTACATATCCATGAAGCAAGCATGATTATAAAAAGAAAATGGCTGCACACCATTATACATACAAACAATAGAGCTAAGAAATGGGGATCATTCTAAATAAAAATGGTACAATACCTACTATAAATGAGTCAATGGAAGCTGTTAGCGCACATATTTGATCAAACGTGTGTCAGGCCCATCTACTAGGCGTCAAGGTGGCTTCTGCAGATGGGTCTCTAACACTAATATACTGCCTCTCTTTGGACTTACCTAAGCCTACAATATTCAGGGCAGTGTAGGTACCAGCTACATACGTACTCTGCTTAGAAGTCCCAGGTAGATGGGCGTGTTCAGTCTAAAAGAGGCGCTACCCTCAATTAATACTACAAGAAAATTTAGACTAGAGCCTTCAGAAATCACAGGTGCATAACCATGAAGCAAACATGATTATAAAAAGAAAATGGCTTCTCTGTACTCTCTCCAAAGTATAAATATCCTTCTGCACACAATACTCCAAATGAGGTCTCACTAGTGCTCTGTAGAGCGGCATAAGCACCTCCCTCTTTCTACTGGTAATGCCTCTCCCTATACACCCAAGCATTCTGCTAGCATTTCCTGCTGCTCTATGACATTGTCTGCCTACCTTTAAGTCTTCTGAAATAATGACCCCTAAATCCCTTTCCTCAGATACTGAGGTTAGGACTGTATCACTGATTTTATAATCTGCTCTTGGGTTTTTACGCCCAAGGTGCATTATCTTGCACTTATCAATATAAAATTTTAGTTGCCAGATTTTTCCCTAAATCCTTTTCCATTCGGTGTATTCCTCCAGGAACTTCAACCCTGTTAAGAATCTTTGTGTCATCAGTAGAGATGTCCCGAACTATTCGCCGGCGAACAGTTCCCAGCAAACATCGCTTGTTCGCGTTTGCCGCAGTGGGCGAACATATGCGATGTTCGGTCTGCCCCCTATACGTCATCATTGAGCAAACTTTGACCCTGTACCTCACAGTCAGCAGACACATTCCAGCCTATCAGCAGCATACCCTCCCTCCCAGACCCTCCCACCTCCTATCAAAAAGCAAGGACAGCATCCATCTTAGATTCATTCGGAAGCTGCAGTGTTAGTGAGAGCAGGGACAGTGCAGCTGCTGCTGATTTAATAGGGAAATCGTTAGCTAGGCCAGTGTTTTGTGTCTACTCCAGTCCTCAAAGACTCATCTGATCTGCTGTAAGGACAGCGTCCTGACAGCACCCCAAAAAGCCCTTTTTTGGGCTAATACATCAGTCTGCTTTTTTTTTATCACTGCAATATAATTGCAGTTGCCTGCCAGCGTGTGTTTCAGGGCCACAGCGTGTACTGTGCCCACTACTGCCAGTGCCCAGTGCCACCACTCATATCTGGTGTCACAATAGCTTGCATTTAAAACAGTAAAACTATTTTTTCACTGTAATATAATTGCAGTTGCCTGCAAGCGTGTGTTTCAGGGCCACAGCATGTACTGTGCCCACTACTGCCAGTGCCCAGTGCCACCACTTATATCTGGTGTCACAGTAGCTTGCATTTAAAACAATAAAACAATTTTTTCACTGTAATATAATTGCAGTTGCCTGCAAGTGTGTGTTTCAGGGCCACAGTGTGTACTGTGCCCACTACTGCCAGTGCCTAGTGCCACCACTCATATCTGGTGTCACAGTAGCTTGCATTTAAAACAATAAAAAAAAAAAACACTGTAATATAATTGCAGTTGCCTGCCAGCGTGTGTGTCAGGCCCACTACTGCCAGTGCCCACCACTCATATCTGGTGTCACAGTATCTTGCACGCATAGTACCACTAATCCAAAAAAAAAAATGACAGGCAGGGGCCGTCGTGGTCGTGGTGCTGTGATTTCCTTTGGCCCTAGAATAATGCCCAGTGTTCAGAGGCCACGTACCCTGAACTCAAAAAGTTCTGAGGACATACTTGACTGGCTAACACAGGACACGCAATCTTCTACAGCTTCCTCTCGGAACCTTGACGCACCATCCTCCTCCAGCTCAGCTTCGGGCACCTGTCAAGTTACCACTCGCTCGCCTGCCGCCACCACCAACACTAGCACCACAGCTGCTTCACTTGATCTGTCAGAGGAGTTATTTACACATCAGTTGGAAGAAATGAGTGATGCGCAACCATTATTGCCAGAGGATGTAGATAACAGGGATATGTCTCAGTCAGGCAGCATTACACACATGGACGTACGGTGTGATGATGATGATGTTGTACCCGCTGCTGCTTCCTTTGCTGAGTTGTCAGATACAAGTGAAGCGGTTGATAATGATGATGTGTCTGTAGATGTCACGTGGGTGCCCGCTCGAAGAGAAGAAGAACAAGGGAATAGTTCAGATGGGGAGACAGAGAGGAGGAGGAGACGAGTTGGAAGCAGGGGGAGGTTGTCGCAAGGAGCTAGTGGCACAGTCAGACAGCATGCATCGGCACCCGGGGTCAGCCAGACATCATGCCAATCAACGCATGCTGTTGCCACCACCAAAATGCAGTCATTGCAAAGCTCAGCAGTGTGGGATTTTTTTTTGTGTGTCTGCCTCTGACAACAGCGATGCCATTTGCAACCTGTGCCAAAAGAAACGGAGTCGTGGGAAGTCCAATACCCACCTAGGTACAACTGCTTTGCGAAGGCACATGATCTCACATCAAAAACGCCTATGGGATCAACACATGATGAGTACAAGCAGCACACAAACTCAAAGCCACCATCCTCCTCCTGGTCCAGCATATTCAGCCACGTCAACCACTGCTGTCCTCCTTGCTCCCTCTTAACCACCCGCCACTCCGCCTCTCACCTTCAGCAGTTCCTGCTCATCTGCCCACAGTCAGGTGTCTGTCAAGGAAATGTTTGAGCGTAAGAAGCCAATGTCACAGAGTCACCCCCTTGCCCGGCGTCTTACAGCTGGCTTGTCGGAACTCTTAGCCCACCAGCCTTTACCATACAAGCTGGTGGAGTCTGAGGCCTTCAAAAGATTTGTAGCTATTGGGACACCGCAGTGGAAGGTACCCGGACGATTTTTTTTTCCACAAAAGGCAATCCCCAACCTGTACTCTATTGTGGAAAAGGAAGTCATGGCATGTCTGTCACACAGAGTTGGGGCAAGGGCCCATCTGACCACTGATAGCTGGTCTGCAAAGCATGGTCAGGGCAGGTATATCACGTACACTGCACATTGGGTAAACCTGCTGACGGCTGCCAATGCGTGGCTCTGCAGAGGAGTTGGTGACACCGCCACGATTTGCAGGCATGCCTGCTGCCACCTCCTCTACTCCTCCTACTCCATCCTCTTCGCTAACCTCCTCGTCTGAGTCCTCTTCTGCTGCTGCGTCTTGCTCCACATCAACTGCACCCCCCCAGCTCCCCAGGGGCTATTCCACATCCCGGATACGACAGTGTCACACAGTCTTGGGGTTGACTTGCCTGAAAGCAGAGAGTCACTCCGGACCAGCACTCCTGTCCGCCCTGAACGCACAGGTGGATCAGTGGCTGACCCCGCACCAAATGGAGATCGGCAAAGTGGTGTGTGACAACGGAAACAATTTGTTGGCGGCATTGAATTTGGGCAAGTTGACACATGTGCCGTGCATGGCACATGTGTTGAATCTGATCGTACAATGCTTTGTGCATAAGTACCCAGGCTTACAGGACGTCCTCAAGCAGGCCAGGAAGGTGTGTGGCCATTTTAGGCGTTCCTACATGGCCATGGCGCACTTTTCAGATATTCAGCGGCGAAACATGCCAGTGAGGCACTTGATTTGCGACAGCCCGACACGTTGGAATTCAACACTCCTAATGTTCGACCGCCTGCTCCAACAAGAAAAAGACGTCAACGAGTATTTGCAGGACCGGGGTGCTAGGACAGCCTCTTCGGAGCTGGGTATTTTTTTGCCACGTTACTGGACGCTCATGCGCAATGCCTGTAGGCTCATGCATCCTTTTGAGGAGGTGACAAACCTAGTCAGTCGCACCGAAGGCACCATCAGCGACATCATCCCATTTGTTTTCTTCCTGGAGCGTGCCCCGCGACCTTCAATGAGATCAGTGAGGACGAGGAATGGGACATGAGTAGCTCGGCATCCAACCTTGTGCAAATGGGGTTTTTCATGCTGTCATGCCTGTTGAGGGACCCTCGTATAAAAAGGCTGAAGGAGAACGACCTGTACTGGGTGGCCACGCTACTAGATCCCCGGTAAAAGCATAAAGTGGCTGAAATGTTACCGAATTACCGAAAGTCGGAAAGGATGCAGCAGTTCCAAAGCAAGTTAAAAAGTATGCTTTACACAGCATATAAGGGTGATGTCACAGCACAACGGGAATCTAACAGGGGAAGAGGTGAAAGTAATCCTCCACCTACTACGACCACGCCGGCAAGGACAGGACGCTTTACAGACGTGTTGTTGATGGAGGACATGCAGAGCTTTTTAAGTCCTACGCATCGCCACAGCCCTTCGGGGTCCACCCTTTAGAGAACAACTCAACTGACAGGTAGCAGACTACCTCGCCTTAACTGCAGATATTGACACTCTGAGGAGCGATGAACCTCTTGACTACTTGGTGTGCAGGCTTGACCTGTGGCCTGAGCTATCCCATTTTGCGATAGAACTTCTGGCCTGCCCCGCTTCAAGTGTACTGTCAGAAAGGACCTTCAGCACAGCAGGAGGTATTGTCACTGAGAAGAAAAGTCGCCTAGGTTAAAAAAGTCTAGATTACCTCAACTTTATTAAAATGAATGATGGATCCCGAAGGGACTGACAGTGGGGGATGCATTTGACAAAAAAAGGCCTAATGAGATGCCTTGGGCTAAAAATGGTCCACATGCTGCTGTATTTAATCTCTGCATGCCGGAGGACTTGCGTGACTTGTCCGCCACCAACTAGGGTTCAAGCCGCAATGTTTTAGTGCACTTTCTGCCTGGAAAACATCAATTTTTCCGGCCGCTGCTATAGCAGAGGCTGCAACAATACCTAGTTTTTCAGGCATGTGTAAATGCCTAATTTTTCTGGCCTCTGGTGCTGCACTGTGGCTGCAAAAACAAAACAAAAAAAAGGCACATACATGTGTCAATTCCCCTTTGTGATCGTTAACTTGTTGTGGTGAAGAGGCTTGCGTATCACAATGAAGCGATCACCTCTATGAGTGTGTTGGCAATGGCAATGTTGGCACACCCCAGATGATAAGGTCGTTGCTTCATTGTGAACAGACCAAAAGCGATCGGCTGGATAATTTTGCATAGAAAAAACATGAATTTTCTTTGTTATCATCTAAGGTGATCATTAAAGACTACTAGGCCAACAATGGGCCCACACTGCAGAATCATTGTTTTCTGGGTCACTTAACTGTCACTGAACTACCTCAGCACGACCATAGGCTTTGAAAAACCGCCATCGCCTGCAATCTCCCAAACGTGCGCACGAGCACAGTCATCACTTCACCACGATTGACGCATATAGGAATAAAATTTGTCATGAGTGTCTCAACTATTTACAACTCTTTGCGGTTGTCTAAACTCTATTCGATACACGGCCCCTGATAGGGGACGTAACAGGGATTAAACTGATAGGAATAGTACTAATTAGCATACCACTCATATAGGGTAGCACAGTACATTGCACGGCGCACGCGCAGTGCCCAAATTGAAAGTAACAGGACCAACCAAGCATCTTTTTTCATCTCCCGGTTCCTAAAATCTATTCCATACACCGTCCCCTGATAGGAATAGTACTACTTAACATACCACTCATATAGGGTAGCACAGTACATTGCACGGCGCACGCGCAGTGCCCCAAATTGGAAGTAAGAGGACCGACCAAGCATCTTTTTCCATCTCCCGGTTCCTAAAATCTATTCCATACACCGGTCCCTGATAGGGGATGTAACAGGGATTAAACTGATAGGAATAGTACTACTTAACATACCACTCATATAGGGTGGCACAGTACATTACACGGCGCACACGCAGTGCCCCAAATTGGAAGTAAGAGGACCGACCAACCACCTTTTTCCATCTCCCGGTTCCTAAAATCTATTCCATACACCGGCCCCTGATAGGGGACGTAACAGAGATTAAACTGGTAAGAACAGATTTTTTAATAAAAAATAAAAAAAGAGGACAGCCTCTGCGGAGCTCATGCGTCCTTTTGCGGAGGTGACAGACCTGGTCAGTCAAACCCAAGGCAACATCATTGACCTCATCCCATCTGCGTTTTTTCTGGAGCATGCCCTGCGAAGAGTGCTGGATCAGGCCGTAGATGAGCATGAAGAGGAAGAGTTGTGGTCACCATCACCACCAGAAGCAGCCTTGTCGTCGTCGATTGCTGGACCTGCGCAACGCAGAGAGAGGAGTCTGAAGAAGAGGAGTCAGAGGAGGAAGGTGGCTTTGAGGAGGTGGAAGACCAACCACAGCAGGCGTCCCAGGGGGCTTGTTGTCACCTTTCAGGGACCCTTGGTGTTGTACGTGGCTGGGTGGAGGAAGAGACCTTCAATGACGTCAGTGAGGACAAGGAACCAGACATGGCTAGCTTGGTATCCAACCTTGTGCAAATGGGGAGTTTGCGGTTGTGCAAATGGACTGTTTGCGGTTGTTTGCGGTACGTTAAACGGGGAGTTTGGTCTGTCAGAGTTTGGTCTGTCACTGTGAAGCGGGCATAACCCTTACACTACCTGATCGATACAACATCATACCTGATGTTTTAAAGTACGTTATTCCCAACAATTTAGGAATATTAGGTGATTTATACCCTTTATGGATTAAAACCCGACTCTGCGTCAACTACGTAATTTTCCATTGGAGTTTTGCCATGGATCCCCCTCCGGCATGCCACAGTCCAGGTGTTAGTCCCCTTGAAACAACTTTTCCATCACTATTGTGGCCAGAAAGAGTCCCTGCGGGTTTTAAAATTCACCTGCCTATTGAAGTCTATGGCGGTTCGCCCGATTCGCCCGTTCGCAAACATTTGCGGAAATTCTCGTTTGCCGTTTGCGAACGGAAAATTTTATGTTCGCGACATCTCTAGTGCTGATTAGAGGCGGTACATGGTGCTGATCAGACTTATGCTAAAGACAGGAGTCTGATCAGACTTTGTAAAGTGAAAATACAGCACAGTACACTATATAGTGTACTGTACTATATTAAACAGACATCAGAACCACTGGATATTCAGGAACCAAGTGGGTCTGGGTCCAAAAATTTTTTTTTTAAAGTGAAAAAAAAGTCAAAAGAAAAAAAAACATTTATCACTGATTAAAAAAAAAAAAAAAAAGCACTACACATATTAGGTATCGCCGCATCCGTAATAACCTGCTCTATAAAAATATCACATGACTTAACCCCTCAGGTGAATAACGTAAAAAAAAGGTGTAAAAAAAGCAATTTTTTGTCACCTTACTTCACAAAAAGTGCAATAGCAAGCGATAAAAAAGTAATACGCACCCTAAAATAGTGCCAATCAAACCGTCATCTCATCCCGCAAAAATCATACCCTACCTAAGAAAATCACCCAAAAACTGAAAAAACTATGGCTCTCGGACTATGGAGACACTAAAACATTATTTTTTTTGTTTTAAAAATGAAATCATTGTGTAAAACTTACATAAATAAAAAAAGTAGACATATTAGGTATTGCAGCGTCCGTAATAACCTGCTCTATAAAAATATCACATGACCTAACCCCTCAGGGGAATGGCGTAAAAAAAAAAAAAAAAAAATGTCAAGAAAGCCATTTTTTGCCACCTTACGTCACAAAAAGTGCAATAGCAAGCGATCAAGAAGTCATACGCACCCCAAAATAGTGCCAATCAAACCGACATCTCATCCCTCAAAAATCATAGCTGCTGTAATCCCACCAAACTGATACAGGATAACAGTGCTTCCCAGCTGTGGACTCCAAAAACGCCTCCTGGATTCCTCTGCAGGTCACCAAAAAATCACACCATAGGGAAGCACTTTGGATACAGATAAAACAACTTGTGGTTTATTATACTCACAAACGAGCTAAAATTCATAGCATGTATAAAATCCTAGTAGTAACACCGCTGCCCGACCTGGGTTTCGCACTCAAGCTTCGTCAGGGGCGAGATCTATGGACATCTGGAGGCATGTCCTTTTAAACCCCCCACCCTCCCCCACCCTCCATTACAATATAACATAATATAAAAACACTTTAGCAGCCATCTGACGCACACCCTTCTATCTCGACCCATAAAATCCACAATAAAAGACACAAAATTTCTCCTTCGTTTCTATCTATACCTATATATCAACATTTCTCATTCATAAAATGGTCACATGTTACGGTCAGCCAATCTGGAGTTTACAACCCCAATGATTCAGCACGCATCCTCCTCCAACAGGTGCGAGGAGTATCCTCATTGCACGTCAACATTCATCTATTTCATTGTTATTCAACATAGTGGCTACAGCATATTTAAGCTTCCTTTCTCACACGGTGTTGCATATTCCTATTGGATCCCTTTCACAGAATGGATAATACAATCATACCAAACATGATTTTATATCGAACTCTGCATTTAACCCTTTTGGTTGCAGCGTGTTTAGTCGGTATATCCACTCGACTTCCTTGCGATTAATCTGCACTACCGCATCACCCCCACGCCAGTGTGTTTTAACCACTTCAATTCCTGCAAATGTCAATCTTTTTGGGTTCTTTTCATGATGCAATTTAAAATGCAGTGATACACTGTGTGTGGTTAAGCCTTATTTTATGTTTCTAATGTGTTCTTGGATGCGCACTTTTAATTTTCGTAGTGTGCGCCCCACATATTGAAGCCCACATGTGCATTCCAGCAGGTATATGACCCCTTCATTTTCACAGGTGCAGTTTCCTTTTAGCTTGAACGTTTGTCCATTGCTGTTGGACTTAACACTGTCAATGGATTGAACCCTATTGGAGGAGCTCCTATTTTTGCAAGCCAGACAGAAGCCGCACCATGTGAATTTACTCAAACCATTTTTTGTCCTCACTTGTGGTATTGCACTATGTACGAGGTGAGTTGCTATATTGGGAGCTCTCTTGCAAATAATATCAGGATGAGCTGGTACATCTTTACCAATGACTGGATCGTTTTTTTAGAACGGACTAATTTTTCTTTATTGCATTCTTAATAAAACCTGCATCAGTGCTGTATTGTGTCAGAAAAGCATATCGAAAATCCTTCTTTTTTTCTTCTTTGTGACCAATTTTAACCATTCTATTTTTCTCAATCTTTATCCTACATTCTTCTAGTGTACCTTCTTTGTAGCCTTTCTCCAAAAATCTCTCTTTTAGTATTCCACTCTGGGTCCTATAGTCTTCAATGTCAGTGCAGTTGCGGGACATTCTTTTGAATTGACCACTAGGGATGTTTTTTAGCCAAGGGTCACGATGACAGCTCCTGATATCTATGTATGCATTTACATCTGTTTCTTTGAAATATGTTTTGGTCTTAAATCTCCCCTCCTCTATTATAATGCATAAATCTAGAAAATTAATCATTGTGGCACTGATGGAACTTGTGAAATGCAGGTTCCAGTTGTTCACATTTAGGTTGGATATAAACTCCTCAAGTCCCTCCCTCTCCCCCTCCCATAGTACCAGACAATCATCGATAAATCTTTTCCAGAGAGTTAGTTTCCCTCTGGAATTTTCCTCTCCGAGTTTAGGGATAATATTCTCCTCCTCCCAGTGCCCCATGAATATATTGGCGAAACTGGGGGCGAATTTCGCCCCATCGCCATCCTGATGCATTGTACGTAAAAGGAGTTATCGAACCAAAAGAAGTTATGGTCCAAACAGAACTCCAGGCAATCCAAAACGAATTTGCCCTGGATTTCTGTTATATGTGGATCACTAGTTAGCCTATTCTCTACTGCTTTTACTCCCAATAATTTGGGTATCACCGTGTACAGGGAGGTTACATCTACTGTGGACATCCAGATGTTACTCTTACATGGACCCAAATTTTTTATCAAATCAATGACACTATTTGTGTCCTTTAGGTAGGACGGGTTCTTCGAGACATACACCTGTAGGAAGAAGTCAATGTATTCAGTTATATTACTTGTCAGGGAATTAATCCCTGACACTATCGGTCTTCCTGGGGGTATTGTTGGGCTTTTGTGTACCTTGGGTAGATGGTATATGACGGGCACCACTGGGTTCTGCACAGTTAGGTATTCCAACTCCTTCCGGTTCAGGATACCTTTTTCAAATCCCTCCTTCAGTAATCCATCTAATTTCTTTTTATATTCAAAAGTTGGGTTACTCTTTAGTTTTTTATATGTTTTTTCATCTGACACTAGTCTAAGCATTTCTTATTCATATTTCACCTTATCCATTATTACCACTCCACCCCCTTTGTCTGCTGGTTTTATAACAATCAGGGGGTTGGTTTCTAGATCTTTTAGGGCCTTTCTCTCACCAACTGTCAAATTATTATTATTATTTTTCCTCTTTCCAATTTCCTCTAGTTCTTTTAACAGCCCCCTTTTAAATGCTTCAAAGCATTCATTGTTCAGATTTTTTGGAAAGATTTTTGATTTCTCTTTTAGCTGGGTGTGAACCATCTCTTTAGTCTCTTCTACGTTTTTAATAGGTGGGGTCGAGATAAGAGGGTGTGGGTCAGATGGTTGCTGAAGTGATTTTATATTATGTTATATTGTAATGGAGGGTGGGGGGTTTAAAAGGACATGCCTCCGGATGTCCATAGATCTCACCCCTGACGAAGCTTGAGTGCGAAACCCGGGTCGGGCAGCGGAGTGTTACTACTAGGATTTTATACATGCTATGAATTTTAGCTCGTTTGTGAGTATAATAAACCACAAGTTGTTTTATCTGTATCCAAAGTGCTTCACTATGGTGTGATTTTTTTGGTGCCCTGCAGAGGAATCCAGGAGGCGTGTTTGGAGTCCAGAGCTGGGAAGCACTGTTATCCTGTATCAGTTTGGTGGGCTTACAGCAACATTGGAAAATATTCCTTGTTCAGGCAGCGCGGTTCTTTATTTTAACGCATTGGAAACTGGTGTGAATTGACCCACAACACTACAAGGACATGCAGCGCAAGTACTCAATAGTATCTAAAATAATTACGTGACTGACTTTCTTTTATCCGCAAAAATCATACCCTACCCAAGATAATCCCCCAAAAACTGAAAAAACTATGGCTCTCGGACTAGGGAGACACTAAAACATATTTTTTTTTGTTTCAAAAATGAAATAATTGTGTAAAACGTACATAAATTAAAAAAAAGTAGATATATTAGGTATCGCCGCATCCGTAATAACCTGCTCTATAAAAATACCACATGTCAATAACAAAAAATAAAAACAGTGCCAAAACAATTTCTTGTTACCTTGCCTCACAAAAAGTGCAATATAGAGCAACAAAAAATCATATGTACCCTAGAATACTACCAACAAAACTGCCACCCTATCCTGCAGTTTCCAAAATTGGGTCACTTTTTTGGAGTTTCTACTCTAGGGGTGCATCAGGGGGGCTTCAAATGGGACATGGTGTCAAAAAAACAGTCCATCAAAATCTGCCTTCCAAAAACCGTATGTCATTCCTTTCCTTCTGCGTCCTGCCGTGTGCCCGTACAGCAGTTTATGACCAAATATGGGGTGTTTCTGTAAACTACAGAATTAGGGCCATAAATATTGAGTTTTGTTTGGCTGTTAACCCTTGCTTTGTAACTGGAAAAAAATTATTAAAATGGAAAATCTGCCAAAAAAGTAAAATTTTGAAATTGTATCTCTATTTTCCATTAATTCTTGTGGAACACCTAAAAGGGTTAACGAAGTTTGTAAAATCAGTTTTGAATACCTTGAGCGGTGTAGTTTCTAGAATGGGGTCATTTTTTGGTGGTTTCTATTATGTAAGCCTCGCAAAGTGACTTCAGACTTGAGCTGGTCCCTAAAAATTGGGTTTTTGAAAATTTCTGAAAAATTTCAAGATTTGCTTCTAAACTTCTAAGCCTTGTAACATCTCCAAAAAATAAAATATAATTCCCAAAATGATCCAAACATGAAGTAGACATATGGGGAATGTAAAGTAATAACAGTTTTTGGAGGTATTACTATGTATTATAGAAGTAGAGAAATTGAAACTTGGAAATTTGCAAATGTTTGTAAATTTGGTATTTTTTTATAAATAAAAATATATTTGTTTTACTCCATTTTACCAGTGTTATGAAGTACAATATGTGACAAAAAATATTCTCAGAATGGCCTGGATAAGTAAAAGCATTTTAAAGTTATTCACACATAAAGTGACACTGGTCATATTTGCAAAAAATGGCCTGGTCCTTAAGGTGAAAATGAGCCCGGTACTAAAGGTGAAAATGAGCCTGGTCTTAAGGGGTTAAGTATACATGGAATATAGTCAAATATATATGGAATGTATTTGAATATACAGTACATTGAATTCTATATCTCTGTCTGGATAAATTCAACCAAATCAAATCCCAATAAATAGAGTTTCTAACAAATCTGAATAAAAAAAATATATAATTCTACATACATTTGAAGTTGTTAGAATCTCTTTGCTTATTTCTAAATGGTACCTTTTTGGGGTACTAATTTACTAAACTATTTTTATTACATTTTATTTTGGAGGGGATAAAAATATAGCATTTGTACAATAATGTGCAACATTTTTAGCATATTACCATTTTAAGAAAGATCATCTTTAACATGGTCACTAAGCATTTTAACTTGGAAGTTACATTTTCAGGGATCTGGACTTTTCACCTTCGCATAATTAGCTAGCTTGTTTTACAATCTTGAATGCTTAAGAAATGAGTGAAACCATGTTAGGCTTTTAACCCAACGTTTAATTGAAATGATTAGTATAAACTGACCCAGATAATAAATTTGTACCACACAGTTGTAATAAGATTTACCTTACTTGGCAATTAACATTGAAATTCCTCAACTAATACTAATAGAAGAAAACTTTAATTATCTTTAATGATCTTTCTGCCACTAAGTTTAATGTTACCTATTTTAAAACACTCCACATTTATGCTTAACAGTATGATACAAAAGGTTAGAGCAAATGAGGTTCTGAATATACTGCAAAATATACAATACAGAGTTTCACTATTCAATTTTAACAGCCAAGTGTGTCTTCTAATAGTGCTTACATTGCAAAATGTATGAAGTACTTGTATTTTTTAAGTTTGCTGCTACACAGTGCTGTTTTTCTGAAACTGCAGAAATTTTAGCCAATTTCTAAATATGATATTCATAAAAAATGTACCTTGGCTCCACATTTCTAAAGCAATATATGTTGTAATTCATTATATCCATGACCTTATTATACTGTATTTAATAAGGTGTCTACGAGGCTGGGGCTCCATGGTGATATTTGGTCATCTTGAAGACACAGTTCACTTGCTGCATTACTACATTTTGTGCAAAATTCAGTTATTTCCTCTAAGGGCAAAAGTTGTGAGAGATTCGTAAAGATTATAGATGAGCGAATTTCTCATAAATTTGATTCGGCCGGTTCGCCAAATTTTATGTGTGTGTAGAACACTGTGCCTTGCAGTAACATGCATAGGGAGTGTGCTGGGGTATTGAAATAATACTGTCAGTCAGTATGACATGCAGATGACAGGAGTCACTATTAGAATCACTGCACACTTCACTTATTTGGGCAGTCATGGGGCCAAAACTGACCAAATAACTCAAGTATTACCTCAGCCTTACAGGTCCATGTCAGCGTCAAGAAGAAGCTCACTCCTTTTACACCCTCGTTAGCTGATTCCACATAGATGTCTACAGAACCTGTTCTATTAAACGCTTATACAAGTAGAGCCCCCACGACAGAGGGGAGAGGGTGTCATCAGTAAGTTTGTGTTGAAGTCACTGATTATTTTGCCCTTTTTGTGATCTGTCAGAACAATAACCCCCAAAAAACGGATCCTGTCTGGGGAACATACACCTTCACTCAGTCGGCATTTACTCAGTAAGCCATGAGTATTGGTAATGCAAAAAAAAAAACAGGAGCGGATCTAAAACAGAGATGATGTGTGGAACGCCGGTTTAGAGCAACCATTGAAAGACCGTGACCAGTCATCTACCTGTCACGGCTACTTCTATTGCTGATATAGCGCATCTGAGCACCACAGCAATACATTTTGGCCACAACATATCATCAAAGCATTAATACATAAGGACAGCCACGATACATCTACCCCGGGTCAACGGACGTCTAATGTAGCCTTCAACCCATGTTTTTAATAACATAAATGGAGAAGCAGTGTAATCAGTAACTTACATGCAGACTATTACTTGCGGCTAGAGTTGAGCGGACATCTGGATGATCGGGTTCGAAGGGTTCGGCCGAACTTAACAAAAAAGTTAGAGTTCGGGACCCAAACTTGACCCGAACTTGACCCCGAATCCGAACTTCATATAAGTCAATGGGGACCCGAACTTTTGAGCACTAAAATGGCTCTAAAAAAGTCATGGAAAGGGCTAGAGGGCTGCAAATGGCAGCAAAATGTGGCTAAGAGCAGGGCAAGTGACTGAAAATGACTTAAAATAACATGAAAAACGTAAAAAAAAAAGAATTATAATCTTGATCTTGGAGGACGAGGTCCATATGGAGTAGGAGGTTGAGGAGGCGTTGGATGTGGCGGTGTAGGTGGAAGCGGCAGTGAAGGAGGAGGAGGTAGCCAACACTGCTTTTTGGTTTTATTTTTTATTTTAATTTTTTGTTTAAATTAGGGAACACCCCAAAACATTGGGAAATATAACCTGTGACAACCCCCTCCAGCTGTGCTAAACAAGCATTCAGACAATACACTGGCTGCATGACTGGACAGCACCTCCAAGGCGTAAAGGGCAAGCTCAGGCCATGTGCCAAAATTGGAGACCCAGAAGTTCAAGGGGCAGACCCATCAGTCAGTACGTGTAGGCGTGTGCACACATACTGCTCCACCATGTTGCACGTCCCCGTGATGTCCACGATCCAATTGGATATCTGCTCTATCAACTTTCAATGTTCTTTTATGTGCCTACCATGTTGATCTCGGTTAGAGGTGAATCAGGGTTCCACACCGGAGAGGGAGCGTGAGAAAGGTATACCACATCCAAGGGAGGTCAATGAATGAAATTAAATGTAATTGAGCAGAAATGTGGGACATTTCCAAGTAAAAGAGGGGGCACGCGGCAATTACCCACTCACGACTCGGGAAGGTAGTGACGATAAATAACAATGCAGGACTCTTAAGATGCCCTGTTATTGGAATGATTAATAAAAAATTATAAGGAATGTCACTGGGGTATTTTGGATTTGGAAACATTAGACAGGAGAGGCCCTGCTGCCGCTTTGTTGACTCTAGATAACTTCTGCCTGATCGCACGTCCAAGTGACAGCCACGATCCATTTGGATATCTTCTCTATCAACTTTCGATGTTCTTTTCTGCGCCTACCATGTTGATCACGGTTAACGGCGAATCAGGGTTCCACGCTGGAGAGGGAGTGTGAGAAAGAGATACCACCTCCAAGGGAGATCAATGGCTCCAATGTGATCGAGCGGAAATGTGGGACAAGTTGTTAAAGTTGAAGCATCGAATGAAAGGAGGGGGCGCGCGCCATTAAAGACAAATTTTTTTAATTTAATTCCCTGTCACCTATGCAGAGCAGGGTTTTTTCATTGCTAAAAATGGGTTAATGTTACCCACCAATGGAACAGACGATTTTAAAAAATTTCGGTCCCTGTCAACTATGCAGAGCTGGGGTTTATTCACGGCAAATCTGGGTTCATGTCACCCACCAAGTGAACAGACGATTTTACAAATATTAGCTCCCTGTCACCTATGCAGAGCAGGGGTTTGTATATGGCAAAATTGGTAAAATGTCATCTGACAATGTAACTGACGATCTTTTAAAATTTATGTCCCTGTCACCTATGCAGAGCAGGGGTATATTCATTGCAAAAATGGTAAAATGTCACCCAAGAATGTAACAGATGCTTTTGCACCCTGCTCCCTCTTTTGCTGTGCTGGTGCCTCTGTGCGACCACAGCCTCTTCCTCCGAACTAGACAGGTAACTCGCATGACCTTGATTCCATGTGGAGTCTAGTATCTCATCATCCTCCACATCATCTTCCACCCACTCTTTACCTCTGCCCTCCTTGTCGGTCTGCATACTGCAGAAAGCTGCAGCAGTTGGCATCTGTGTTTTGTCATCATCAGAGACGTGTTGCGGTGTCCTCATCCTGAAACATAAGTGGTTGGGCATCAGTGCACTCAATCTCTTCCACTTCTGGTGCAGGGCTATGTGAAAGGCCCACGAAAACCCTGCCAGCAGAGTCATCAAAAAGCATAACAGACTGCTGCATGACTTGGGGCTCAGACTGCTTGCCTGATTTGCAAGGGGGTGAGTTGAAAGACAGATGGCCATGGGCTGTAGGTGCCAACTCTGATCTTTCAGCAGGGGACTGTGTGGTAGACAATGCAAATGAACTGTAGGCACTGTCAGCCCCCAATCTACTATAGTCTGTACTTGTTCTAGCCTCCCCTGATTCGTACTGTCGTAAATGCAGTGTAGGCCGCAAATGTACTTTCTAGTGCAAAAGATGAGCATTTGTCAACCAAAAATGTAACAGACGAATTAGTGAAATGTATTTCCTTGTCCACTATGTAGAGCAGGGGTATATCACAGCCAAAAATTGGTGAATGTCACCCAACAATGTAACAAGCAAATTAGTGAAATGTATTTCCCTTTCCACTATGTAGAGCAGGGGTATATCACAGCCAAACATTGGTGAATTTCAGCCCAAAATGTAACATGCAAATTAGTGAAATGTTTTTCCCTGTCTACTAGGTAGAGCAGGGGTATTTCACAGCCAAAAACTGGTGAATTTCACCCGAGAATTTAACAGACAAATTAATGAGATGTATTTCCCTATCCACTATGTAGAGCAGGGGTATATCACGGCCAAATATTGGTGAATTTCACCAGAGAATGTAACAGACAAATTAGTGAAATTTGTTTACCTATCTACTAGGTAGAGCAGGTGTATATCACCGCCCAAAATTGGTGAATTTCACCTGAATATGTAACAGACAAATTAGTGAAATGTTTTTCCTTGTCTACTAGTTAGAGCAGGGGTATATCACAGCCAAAAATTTGTGAATTTCACCCGAAAATGTAACATACAAATTAGTGAATATACATGAAATAAAATACCTACAAAAAAAAAAAAAAACTCTTAATGTATGAGGTGGAGGTCCATCTGGATTAGGAGGTTGAGTTGGCGGTGGACGTAGCGGTGTAGGTGGAAGCGGCGGTGGAGGAGGATGAGGTAGACAACACTGTTTTTTTGTTTTTAATTTATTTAATTTTTTTTTAAAATAGGGTACACCCCAAAAGTGTAGGAAATATCAAAATTCAACAATGAGCAATTGCACTGTACATAACAATGGCTGGGTAAGGCCGGTATACATGTCTATTCTGTACAAGGTAAGGACAAGTCCTGTGGGTTCCATGCCTGGAATGTCTGGGGATAGGCGGCTGCGCTTATCTGTGATTTCACCCCCTGCTGTGCTAAACACACGTCCAGACAATACACTGGCTGCAGGGCAGGACAGCACCTCCAAGGCGTAAAAGGCAAGCTCAGGCCATGTGCCCAATTTGGAGACCCGTCATTCAGTACGTGTAGGCGTGTGCACACATACTGCTCCACCATGTTGCTGAAATGCTGCCTCTTGCTAAGACGTTCCATATCAGCTGGTGGTGCTGGTTGTTGTGGTGTGATGACAAAGCTTTTCCACATTTCGGCCATACTAAATCTGCCTTCTGAGGTTCTGCCGGTGCCCCAGCTGCTCTTCCTCCTCCTCTGCCTTTGCTTTGTGCTTCCACTGTGCCCCCGTTGTCAGGTGGGAATACCATCAGCAGCGTGTCTACCAGCGCATCTTATGATCACGCTCCAGTAACAGATGTAAGGACGGTACGTTGTCCTTGTAACGGGGATCCTGCAACGAGGCCACCCAGTAATCAGCACAAGTTAGAATGTGAAAAAGAAAAACTCCCAGCAGCTGTGTCTTGATGCAAGTAGACTGTTTTTATTCGATAAATAGAAATGGTCCTATAACCAGGACGCGTTTCGACAATGTGTCTTTATCAACAGGTGTATCCAAATGCAATGAAGACAAGGTATATATACAAAAGGTACCGCCCACAGGGATGGAAGGCCCATCCCAAAAAGGGAGTGGCCTCAAGAAAATGCAAAGCATCAATATAAACATACACAAACATAATAGAATAACAATAAGCGCTAGGATAAGAGAACTGCCTTACATGTTGTAGTCTAATCCCGTAGTAGATAATTAAATAGTTGACGCCTGAAAAGAATATAAACAGTAAATCAGTCCAGATAAAAAAATATTACAATTGCATAATCTCATATTCCCTATTTAGGCCTCTAGGGTATAGTGTATCCAACATGTGGATCCAAAAGGCTTCTCTTCGTAGGAGGATTTTCTTAATATCACCCCCTCTGCGTGGTCTAATCACCTGTTCCAGTACCTGGAACTTCAGCTGGGCTATGGAGTGTCTACATTTATCAAAGTGATTTGGTATAGGTAACAAGTTTTTGTCCTGATAGTTGACTTATGTTTATTAATTCTGTCTCTCACTGCCTGCATTGTCTATCCAATGTATAGCAGACCACAAGGGCATTTAATGAGATAGATAACGTTAGAGGATTCACATGTAAAGAAACCCTTTACTTCAAATGAACGTCCATTATGTGGATGATAAAATATAGGGCCCTTGATGATGTGCAAACTTTGGAGACAATGCAGGCAGGGGAACGTGCCAGTGTTTTCTGACAATATCATCAATCTGTTTATTAAAAGGGTGGAATTTATGTATAAATGCTACCCTAGCGGTGTCTCTTTTACTCGGGTGAATTGTCATTTCAGATTGGTCAGCACCACTACTGGCTAGGATATGTGGGGGATATCCTTGTTCCTTAAATCTTATGGTCATTTCGTCAAGTCTCTGGTTCTGTATAGACGGATCTGAGACAATCCGTTTCACCCGCTGATATTGGGATTTAGGTATTGATTTCTTTAGAGAGGGGGGATGTGCACTTATATAGTGCAAAATGCTATTTCTATCTGTTTCCTTCCTGTAAAGGTCAGTGGATAGCTGACCCTCTTGGTTTTTCATAACCATCATATCCAAAAAGCTAACCCTGTCCCTGTCACATGACATGGTGAACTGTAAACCATCACAACATGTATTTAAGTAGTCAATGAACGTAGACAGGGTCTCACGTGGCCCCGCCCATATGCAAAAAATATCATCAATGAATCTTTTCCAAATGAGGGCATTATTTCTATATAAGTCATTAGTGTAAACACTGGTTTCTTCAAATAAAGCCATGAATAAATTTGCATAGGGCGAGGCCACGTTCGACCCCATTGCGGTCCCGCGTTTCTGGAGGTAATAATTATCCCCAAACAAATAATAATTTTCCATCAGGACAATCTCTAACAGCCGTACAAAAAATCACGTATAGATGGCGGATATTCACTAGTTTTTATGATCATGGAGACTGCCTGAATGCCCTCCCTGTGGCCAATCGACGTGTACACTGCGTGCAGAATTATTAGGCAAATGAGTATTTTGACCACATCATCCTCTTTATGCATGTTGTCTTACTCCAAGCTGTATAGGCTCGAAAGCCTACTACCAATTAAGCATATTAGATGATGTGCATCTCTGTAATGAGAAGGGGTGTCGTCTAATGACATCAACACCCTATATCAGGTGTGCATAATTATTAGGCAACTTCCTTTCCTTTGGCAAAATGGGTCAAAAGAAGGACTTGACAGGCTCAGAAAAGTTAAAAATAGTGAGATATCTTGCAGAGGGATGCAGCACTCTTAAAATTGCAAAGCTTCTGAAGCGTGATCATCGAACAATCAAGCGTTTCATTCAAAATAGTCAACAGGGTCGCAAGAAGCGTGTGGAAAAACCAAGGCGCAAAATAACTGCCCATGAACTGAGAAAAGTCAAGCGTGCAGCTGCCAAGATGCCTCTTGCCACCAGTTTGGCCATATTTCAGAGCTGCAACATCACTGGAGTGCCCAAAAGCACAAGGTGTGCAATACTCAGAGACATAGCCAAGGTAAGAAAGGCTGAAAGACGACCACCACTGAACAAGACACACAAGCTGAAACGTCAAGACTGGGCCAAGAAATATCTCAAGACTGATTTTTCTAAGGTTTTATGGACTGATGAAATGAGAGTGAGTCTTGATGGGCCAGATGGATGGGCCCGTGGCTGGATTGGTAAAGGGCAGAGAGCTCCAGTCCGACTCAGACGCCAGCAAGGTGGAGTACTGGTTTGGGCTGGTATCATCAAAGATGAGCTTGTGGGTTCTTTTCGGGTTGAGGATGGAGTCAAGCTCAACTCCCAGTCCTACTGCCAGTTTCTGGAAGACACCTTCTTCAAGCAGTGGTACAGGAAGAAGTCTGCATCCTTCAAGAAAAACATGATTTTTATGCAGGACAATGCTCCATCACACGCGTCCAAGTACTCCACAGCGTGGCTGGCAAGAAAGGGTATAAAAGAAGAAAATCTAATGACATGGCCTCCTTGTTCACCTGATCTGAACCCCATTGAGAACCTGTGGTCCATCATCAAATGTGAGATTTACAAGGAGGGAAAACAGTACACCTCTCTGAACAGTGTCTGGGAGGCTGTGGTTGCTGCTGCACGCAATGTTGATGGTGAACAGATCAAAACACTGACAGAATCCATGGATGGCAGGCTTTTGAGTGTCCTTGCAAAGAAAGGTGGCTATATTGGTCACTGATTTGTTTTTGTTTTGGTTTTTGAATGTCAGAAATTTATATTTGTGAATGTTGAGATGTTATATTGGATTCACTGGTAAAAATAAATAATTGAAATGGGTATATATTTGTTTTTTGTTAACTTGCCTAATAATTATGCACAGTAATAGTCACCTGCACACACAGATATCCCCCTAAAATATCTAAAACTAAAAACAAACTAAAACTACTTCCAAAATTATTCAGCTTTGATATTAATGAGTTTTTGGGTTCATTGAGAACATGGTTGTTTGTTCAATAATAAAAATTTAATCCTCAAAAATACAACTTGCCTAATAATTCTGCCTCTCCCTGTATAAACTGACCACGTCGATGGTCACTAGGAGGAGCTGTCTCCAGGAACATGACCAAATCATTAACAATCCTTAGAAAATGAGGCGTGTCCAGTAGAAACGATTTTGTGTTTTTCACAAATGGCGTTAGGGCCTTCTCCAATACATAGCTATGGACTTAAAATAAAGTCCACTGAGGACACAATCGGGTGTCCTGGTGGGTCTGTTAAGGTCTTATGTACCTTTGGTAGTATATATAGCACCGGGGTGATTGGTGACTGATTATAAAGATAACTGCTCATTTTTTGGTCAATTGTCCCAGCTGTCTCAAAATAGTTGACCATAGTGGTAATCTTCTCTTTAATTCAAAAGACCGGGTCTCTATCAAGAAGTTGATATGTTTGAGAGTCAGACAGCTGTTTCATGACCTCACATATATTTCTCCTTATCCTGATTAAATTGACAGGGGGCACACCAAATAATTCAGGGAGTGCAAAGGGTGGTATAACTGCATATAACAAATGACCTGACCCAAGAGTGAGTCAAAAAGAGCTACCCCATGAATGCACATCCGACCATAAGGGAGTATTAAAAATGTATATAAAGTTTATTAGACACAACAACAGACACGCATTAAAAAATTGTATACAATATAGAACAAAGTGTGGTATGCAATAAAATGTATGTAACCGACACACACAGGTCCACTGAGTTACCACAAATAGATGTATGCGTTATCAACCAGCATATAAAGCAATACAGTGGGTCCTATAAAGCAAATGTAAGGTAAGGTAAGACCACTAGAAATGAGGATAAAGACAGACCAACATAAGGTCAGATATCAAGAGCCAAATCTACATAGCCAGCTGGTACAGTGGACCTGGAAACATGACAAGCGCCCAACGCGTATCGCCGGAACAATCCGGCTTCCTCAGGGGTAAAGAATTGTGTGTTGGGGTGTCACATAATATAGGGTATTAAATAAGGTGTAATTGCATTCACCTGTGCAGCAGAAAAAGCTGTGGGCGGTGTGTGAGCATATCCAATAGTCAAACCGGAAACCGGAAGTGTGGGAGTCACACGATCGGCAGGTGGAACGCATATGCGTTCCACCAGCCAAAACACAGCCATATAGCAAGAGAAGGAAAGGGGCACTGATATAATGAATTGGCATTGATTAATGCAGCCAATTGATGTCACAATGACGATACCAGACAAGCTAGTGAGCAGTGGAAAGCGGTAATCGGATGTAATAATCACATGACCGGAAGTCAGATGCCGCAGTGGAACGCATGGTGGAACGCATAGTGCACTCCACAGTGAATAGTGGAGCGCACGATGTGCCCCAGCACACGTATAGAGGCATCGGAGTCATAACAGCATGCTGGAGGGGATGGGGGGAGCAAACCCAAGAAATGGGGGCAATATAATGATCATGGGCAGGACGTACCTTACTCTGTGTAACCTGTCCATGCATGCACCTAGGGCAGATAATATTGGCACGCTCATGCAGAGATAGTATGGTGTGCACCAATATATATAATAAATAGTGCATGAAAAAACACTAATATATGCATGAATAATATAATATAGCAAATGAACAGCAATATGGGCACAGGTGGACAAATAGACATGTATATGCATGCATTAGATACAAAATATATACTAATTCATGTGTATAATGCATGAAGAAAGACATAGATATGTATTATATATGACACTGTCAGCGCACATAAAGACATATATATATATATATATATATATATTCAGTTGCAAGAAAAAGTATGTGAACCCCTTTGGAATGATGGTATTTCTGCACAAATTGGTCATAGAAATGTGATCTGATCTTCATCTAAGTCACAACAATAGACAATCACAGTCTGCTTAAACTAATAACACACAAAGAATTAAATGTTACCATGTTTTTATTGAACACACATGTAAACATTTCACAGTGCAGGTTGGAAAAAGTATGTGAACCCTTGGATTTAATAGCTGGTTGAACCTCCTTTGGCAGCAATAACGTCAACCAAACGTTTCCTGTAGTTGCAGATCAGACGTGCACAACGGTCAGGAGAAATTCTTGACCATTCCTCTTTACAGAACTGTTTCAGTTCAGCAATATTCTTGGGATGTCTGGTGGGAATCGCTTTCTTGAGGTCATGCCACAGCATCTCAATCGGGTTGAGGTCCGGACTCTGACTGGGCCACTCCAGAAGGCGTATTTTCTTATGTTTAAAGCCATACTGTTGTTGATTTACCTTCTATGCTTTGGGTCGTTGTTCCTGTTGCAACACCCATCTTCTGTTGAGCTTCAGCTAGTGGACAGATGGCCTTAAGTTCTCCTGAAAATGTCTTGATAAACTTGGGGAATTCATTTTTCCTTTGATGTTAGCATAATCCGTCCAGGCCCTGACGCAGCAAAGCAGCCCTAAACCATGGTGCCCCCCACCACCATACTTCACAGTTGGGATGAGGTTTTGATGTTGAGTGTGTGGCTGTGCCTCTTTTTCTCCACACATAGTGTTGTGTGTTTATTCCAAACAACTTAACTTTGGTTTCATCTGGCCACAGAATATTTTGCCAGTACCTGCTGTGGAACATCCAGGTCCTCTCATGCAACTGTAAACCGTGCAGCAATGTTATTTTTTTGGACAGCAGTGGCTTCCTCTGTGGTATCATGCTATGAAATCCATTCTTGTTTAGTGTTTTACGTGTCGTAGATTCGCTAACAGGGATGTTAGCATATGCCAGAGACTTTTGTAAGTCTTTAGCTGACACTCTAGGATTCTTCTTTACCTCATTAAGCAGTCTGCGCTGTGCTCTTGCAGTCATCTATACAGGACGGACACTCCTAGGGAGAGTAGCAGCAGTGCTGAACTTTCTCCATTTATAGACAATTTTTCTTACCGTGGACTGATGATGTCACGACTGTGACTGATCCAGACAGGTCTGGGAGGAGAAGGTCGCAGCGACTTGCTACTCGCGATAGCTTGTGAGTTTGCTCCGTGGTTCAGGGTATGTCATCTGGGTTTTGCCTTGTGAACCTTTTTGTCCTGACTGGGAGTTTGTAGGCATCCTTCTCAGGTGAGTCCTGTCTGCCACTCCCAGCTACTATATTAGTTTCAGTGTCACTTGCAGTCATTGCCAGATATAGTCCTTACTTCCAGTTCTATTCTAACCATTGAAGGAGATCGTTTGATGGTGTTGCTGTGGAGCTCTTGTCCGGCTTGGACTGTCGTGATTGGGATCGCCTTTTCTGCTCGTGACTGGATAAGTCTATCTCTGCTTTAGTTTGTTTGTTGCTGTCTTCCCCTGCTGTTCTCCTAGACATGAATGATGGTGACTAGTGCTCCCATCGGCCTTTCCCCACTCTAGGCTTGTTAGGGTGACTGAGGGTTTAGGCATCCAGCTCGCCGCGCGGGTTCACACCCCGTCTAGGGTATCAGGGCAGACAGGTGCCAGCTTAGGGTTAGTCAGGGGTGGCCATTCTATTCCCATCCGTAGATAAGGGTCCCCCTTCCCCTCCGTCTGGTGCGACACGACTGCTGCTGGGATAGTATATCTGGACAATAACGAACACAGGTGCACTCTGCAGTAATACTAAATCCTCAAACTGATTTTAAAATTGAGAGATTAGTCAACATGTCCCACGGTGTAGAACATGTCTTAAGCCCGGACACCGCGACAAGGTTTCTCAAGTAGCCCGGGACCCTACACTCTCCAACCTGAGCCATATGGGCAATACCAGGAGCCAGTGGGCAAATTACAGGAGCATTGGGCCGACTCACAAACAACTCACCAGTTACCTCCAGCATGTGGCCATGCCTGCAATGGGAGGAGGGAGGAGTCTGTGAGTCCCACTCAAGACTTGCTGATATGTCCCAGGCCTCACAGGTGCACCTTAATGTGACCTGTAGATGGAAAACAGGCACATTTAAATAGGAGTTTATACACCTCCAGAAAACTATATATACAAACTAAGAAGACAGGTTGGCATTAGCAGGAGGTGCTTCAAACCCACATGCAGTTGTGCATATATATAGGGGAGCAGATCCTGCATTTGTGGCCCGTTGCTAATGGCAATCCCCAGCAAAATGCATACAATGGAGGATGCCCGCAGCGAACCACAAGTACCACAATAGACATCCTACACAAGGTAACAAGTGCGGATGTAATAATTAATATAACAATATAACAGAACAATAACGAACACAGGTGCACTCTGCAGTAATACTAAATCCTCAAACTGATTTTAAAATTGAGAGATTAGTCAACATGTCCCACGGTGTAGAACATGTCTTAAGCCCGGACACCGCGACAAGGTTTCTCAAGTAGCCCGGGACCCTACACTCTCCAACCTGAGCCATATGGGCAATACCAGGAGCCAGTGGGCAAATTACAGGAGCATTGGGCCGACTCACAAACAACTCACCAGTTACCTCCAGCATGTGGCCATGCCTGCAATGGGAGGAGGGAGGAGTCTGTGAGTCCCACTCAAGACTTGCTGATATGTCCCAGGCCTCACAGGTGCACCTTAATGTGACCTGTAGATGGAAAACAGGCACATTTAAATAGGAGTTTATACACCTCCAGAAAACTATATATACAAACTAAGAAGACAGGTTGGCATTAGCAGGAGGTGCTTCAAACCCACATGCAGTTGTGCATATATATAGGGGAGCAGATCCTGCATTTGTGGCCCGTTGCTAATGGCAATCCCCAGCAAAATGCATACAATGGAGGATGCCCGCAGCGAACCACAAGTACCACAATAGACATCCTACACAAGGTAACAAGTGCGGATGTAATAATTAATATAACAATATAACAGAACAATAACGAACACAGGTGCACTCTGCAGTAATACTAAATCCTCAAACTGATTTTAAAATTGAGAGATTAGTCAACATGTCCCACGGTGTAGAACATGTCTTAAGCCCGGACACCGCGACAAGGTTTCTCAAGTAGCCCGGGACCCTACACTCTCCAACCTGAGCCATATGGGCAATACCAGGAGCCAGTGGGCAAATTACAGGAGCATTGGGCCGACTCACAAACAACTCACCAGTTACCTCCAGCATGTGGCCATGCCTGCAATGGGAGGAGGGAGGAGTCTGTGAGTCCCACTCAAGACTTGCTGATATGTCCCAGGCCTCACAGGTGCACATTAATGTGACCTGTAGATGGAAAACAGGCACATTTAAATAGGAGTTTATACACCTCCAGAAAACTATATATACAAACTAAGAAGACAGGTTGGCATTAGCAGGAGGTGCTTCAAACCCACATGCAGTTGTGCATATATATAGGGGAGCAGATCCTGCATTTGTGGCCCGTTGCTAATGGCAATCCCCAGCAAAATGCATACAATGGAGGATGCCCGCAGCGAACCACAAGTACCACAATAGACATCCTACACAAGGTAACAAGTGCGGATGTAATAATTAATATAACAATATAACAGAACAATAACGAACACAGGTGCACTCTGCAGTAATACTAAATCCTCAAACTGATTTTAAAATTGAGAGATTAGTCAACATGTCCCACGGTGTAGAACATGTCTTAAGCCCGGACACCGCGACAAGGTTTCTCAAGTAGCCCGGGACCCTACACTCTCCAACCTGAGCCATATGGGCAATACCAGGAGCCAGTGGGCAAATTACAGGAGCATTGGGCCGACTCACAAACAACTCACCAGTTACCTCCAGCATGTGGCCATGCCTGCAATGGGAGGAGAAACCTTGTCGCGGTGTCCGGGCTTAAGACATGTTCTACACCGTGGGACATGTTGACTAATCTCTCAATTTTAAAATCAGTTTGAGGATTTAGTATTACTGCAGAGTGCACCTGTGTTCGTTATTGTTCTGTTATATTGTTATATTAATTATTACATCCGCACTTGTTACCTTGTGTAGGATGTCTATTGTGGTACTTGTGGTTCGCTGCGGGCATCCTCCATTGTATGCATTTTGCTGGGGATTGCCATTAGCAACGGGCCACAAATGCAGGATCTGCTCCCCTATATATATGCACAACTGCATGTGGGTTTGAAGCACCTCCTGCTAATGCCAACCTGTCTTCTTAGTTTGTATATATAGTTTTCTGGAGGTGTATAAACTCCTATTTAAATGTGCCTGTTTTCCATCTACAGGTCACATTAAGGTGCACCTGTGAGGCCTGGGACATATCAGCAAGTCTTGAGTGGGACTCACAGACTCCTCCCTCCTCCCATTGCAGGCATGGCCACATGCTGGAGGTAACTGGTGAGTTGTTTGTGAGTCGGCCCAATGCTCCTGTAATTTGCCCACTGGCTCCTGGTATTGCCCATATGGCTCAGGTTGGAGAGTGTAGGGTCCCGGGCTACTTGAGAAACCTTGTCGCGGTGTCCGGGCTTAAGACATGTTCTACACCGTGGGACATGTTGACTAATCTCTCAATTTTAAAATCAGTTTGAGGATTTAGTATTACTGCAGAGTGCACCTGTGTTCGTTATTGTTCTGTTATATTGTTATATTAATTATTACATCCGCACTTGTTACCTTGTGTAGGATGTCTATTGTGGTACTTGTGGTTCGCTGCGGGCATCCTCCATTGTATGCATTTTGCTGGGGATTGCCATTAGCAACGGGCCACAAATGCAGGATCTGCTCCCCTATATATATGCACAACTGCATGTGGGTTTGAAGCACCTCCTGCTAATGCCAACCTGTCTTCTTAGTTTGTATATATAGTTTTCTGGAGGTGTATAAACTCCTATTTAAATGTGCCTGTTTTCCATCTACAGGTCACATTAAGGTGCACCTGTGAGGCCTGGGACATATCAGCAAGTCTTGAGTGGGACTCACAGACTCCTCCCTCCTCCCATTGCAGGCATGGCCACATGCTGGAGGTAACTGGTGAGTTGTTTGTGAGTCGGCCCAATGCTCCTGTAATTTGCCCACTGGCTCCTGGTATTGCCCATATGGCTCAGGTTGGAGAGTGTAGGGTCCCGGGCTACTTGAGAAACCTTGTCGCGGTGTCCGGGCTTAAGACATGTTCTACACCGTGGGACATGTTGACTAATCTCTCAATTTTAAAATCAGTTTGAGGATTTAGTATTACTGCAGAGTGCACCTGTGTTCGTTATTGTTCTGTTATATTGTTATATTAATTATTACATCCGCACTTGTTACCTTGTGTAGGATGTCTATTGTGGTACTTGTGGTTCGCTGCGGGCATCCTCCATTGTATGCATTTTGCTGGGGATTGCCATTAGCAACGGGCCACAAATGCAGGATCTGCTCCCCTATATATATGCACAACTGCATGTGGGTTTGAAGCACCTCCTGCTAATGCCAACCTGTCTTCTTAGTTTGTATATATAGTTTTCTGGAGGTGTATAAACTCCTATTTAAATGTGCCTGTTTTCCATCTACAGGTCACATTAAGGTGCACCTGTGAGGCCTGGGACATATCAGCAAGTCTTGAGTGGGACTCACAGACTCCTCCCTCCTCCCATTGCAGGCATGGCCACATGCTGGAGGTAACTGGTGAGTTGTTTGTGAGTCGGCCCAATGCTCCTGTAATTTGCCCACTGGCTCCTGGTATTGCCCATATGGCTCAGGTTGGAGAGTGTAGGGTCCCGGGCTACTTGAGAAACCTTGTCGCGGTGTCCGGGCTTAAGACATGTTCTACACCGTGGGACATGTTGACTAATCTCTCAATTTTAAAATCAGTTTGAGGATTTAGTATTACTGCAGAGTGCACCTGTGTTCGTTATTGTTCTGTTATATTGTTATATTAATTATTACATCCGCACTTGTTACCTTGTGTAGGATGTCTATTGTGGTACTTGTGGTTCGCTGCGGGCATCCTCCATTGTATGCATTTTGCTGGGGATTGCCATTAGCAACGGGCCACAAATGCAGGATCTGCTCCCCTATATATATGCACAACTGCATGTGGGTTTGAAGCACCTCCTGCTAATGCCAACCTGTCTTCTTAGATAGTATATCTGGCCTTTTAAAAAAAAAAAAAGTGAGATTTCTTTTTTTTTTTTTCTGCTTGCTGTTTTGCTTTGTATTTTGTCTGTTCCACTATGGATCCGGTTTCGGTTTTGGCGAAACAATTACAGGGGATATCCCTTGAAGTGGCAGGATTAAAAGCAACAGTGCTGCAGCAGCAATCCTTGGGTTCCACCGTTGCTACGGGAAACCAAGGTACTCCTGAGCCAAAAGTGGCTTTGCCTGATAGGTTCTCAGGAGGGAGAGACCAATTTGTAACCTTCAGAGAAGCTTGCAAATTGTTCTTCAGGTTACGCCCTAGATCCTCCGGCGGTGAGGAACAACGGGTGGGCATTGTATTTTCTCTCCTGCAAGGAGATCCGCAGGCTTGGGCTTTCTCCCTACCATCAGACTCTCCAGCCTTACGATCAGTGGAGGAGTTTTTTAAAGCCCTGGGTTTCGTATATGATGACCCGGACAGTGTCTCATTGGCTGAGTCTAAGCTACGTAGACTTCGACAAGAGAACCGGTCTGCTGAACTATATTGTTCTGAATTCCGTAGGTGGGCTACTGATACGTTATGGAACGACTCGGCCCTTAGGAGTCAGTTCTGCAAGGGATTGTCTGAAAAATTAAAAGACGCGCTGGCGGTATACGAGGTCCCTGGGTCTCTTGAGGCTGCTATGTCTCTGTCCATAAGAATCGACAGACGACTCAGGGAGAGACTATTAAATTTTACGGAGGCCTCTATAGGGCAGGGATCGGTCTGTTATGGTCCAGTCGAACCAATGCAAGTAGGGGGCGCCACTAGACAGGTGAATCCTCCTAAGTTCCGCCGTAGGTCAGAGGTTTGTTTTCGTTGTGGGGGGAGGGATCATTTTGTAAAGGTTTGTCCCTCAGAACCCAAGAGACCACAAACAAAGGAGCCGCCGGAAAAACTAGAGTCCCCAGATTGTGCGGAGGAGAACAGTCTGGGCGTATTTGTTTCCTCCATACGCATGTATCAGTTTTTGTTGTCCGCTACCGTTGAGGCGGGCAATAAAACTGAGATCTGTTCCGTCTTTTTGGACAGTGGGGGGCGGGGGTCAACTTGGTGGATTCACGGTTTGCTCAGGCTCTGGGTTTTACTCCGGAACCGGTATGCAGAACTATTCCTGTTTTTGCCATCGACTCCTCCCCTCTTACTCAGAGAGAGTTAACTCAGATCATCCATAATATCCATCTGCAGGTAGGGGACCTCCATAAAGAGCATATCTCTTGTTATGTCCTGGACGGTCTTCCGGCTCCTATGGTATTGGGGCTTCCCTGGCTGGTGACTCACAATCCAGTGGTGGATTGGCAGGCCGGGGAGATTGTGGAGTGGAGTGAACATTGTAAGGACAACTGCTTGAGTAGTAGGTGCTCTACACTCTCTGTAACATCTTTACCTGCCTTTCTGTCAGATTTTATGGATGTGTTCTCTGAGAAGGGTTGTCAGGGGTTACCACATCATCGTCCATATGATTGCCCGATTAATCTATTACCTGGGGCAAAACTACCTAAAACCCGGTTATACAATCTTTCCGGCCTGGAGAGGAAGGCTATGAAAGATTATATTTTCGGAGAGTTTGGCTAAGGGACACATCAGACCCTCTTCTTCACCTGTGGCTGCAGGGTTCTTTTTCGTTAAAAAGAAAGATGGGGGCCTACGTCCTTGCCTGGATTTCTGGGAATTAAACCGGATAACTATCCGAGATCCCTATCCTCTTCCTCTCATTCCCGACCTCTTTAATCAGGTTGCTGGTCCTAAATGGTTCTCCAAAATGGATCTCAGAGAAGCCTATAACCTGGTTCGCATCAAAGAAGGGGGATGAGTGGAAGACGGCTTTTAATACTCCGGAAGGGCATTATGAAAATCTGGTCATGCCATTTGGTCTTACTAATGCGCCTGCGGTATTCCAACATTTTGTCAACGATATTTTTAGTCACCTTATCGGGAGATTTGTTGTGATATATCTTGATGACATCCTGGTCTATTCCCCGGATCTGGATACACATAAGATCCATGTGAGACAAGTGCTGCAGATATTAAGGGCCAACAAATTGTTTGCGAAGTTAGAAAAATGTGTGTTCGCCGTAAAAGAACTGCCATTTCTGGGGTATGTGTTGTCAGATTCAGGTTTCCGCATGGATCCAGGGAAAGTCCGGGCGATTATAGACTGGGATCTGCCTGAGAACCTGAAGGCATTGCAACGCTTCCTGGGGTTTGCCAATTTTTATAGAAAGTTTATAAAGAACTATTCCTTGATGGTCAAACCACTGACGGACATGACCCGTAAGGGATCCGATTTTTCCAAATGGTCACATGCAGCCAAAACTGCCTTTGCATCTCTGAAGGAGAGATTCACCTCGGCCCCTATTCTCGTACAGCCAGATGTCTCGCTTCCTTTTATTGTAGAGGTTGACGCATCAGAGGTGGGGGTGGGAGCGGTACTATCTCAGGGCCCGTCCCCTGGTGAATGGCGTCCGTGTGCTTTCTTTTCTAAGAAATTGTCTACTGCAGAAAGGAACTATGATATTGGCAACAGGGAACTTTTGGCTATTAAGTTGGCTTTTGAGGAGTGGCGTCATTTTTTGGAGGGGGCGGTTCATCCCGTCACTGTGATTACTGATCACAAAAACTTATTATATCTGGAGTCTGCTAAACGTCTCACCCCTAGACAGGCTCGGTGGTCGTTATTTTTTACTAGGTTTAATTTTGTAATAACCTATCGCCCAGGGGCAAAAAATACTAAGGCGGATGCATTGTCTCAAAGTTTTCCTGGAGGGGGTGATGTTGAGGTACCAGAGCCCATTTTGCAAAAGGGGGTGGTGGTCTCTGCATTACACTCAGGTTTGGAGGGGAGGGTGTTGGAAGCTCAGGGGGACACCCCGGCCTCCTGCCCCTCGGGTAAACTGTTTGTGCCAGAAAATTTACGACTGGAGATACTAAAAGAACACCATAACTCCACACTGGCAGGACACCCAGGTAGTAGGGCAACCTCTGAGTTAGTGTCTCGTCGGTTCTGGTGGCCTAAATGGCGCCAGGAGGTGTTGAATTTTGTGTCTGCATGTGCTACCTGTGCTCGTTCTAAGGTAGATCATACTCGTCCGGCAGGGCGTCTTTTACCTCTGGCCATCCCCAACAGGCCTTGGACGCACCTGTCAATGGATTTCATTACGGATCTACCAGTATCAGCGGGGAAGACTGTTATTCTTGTAGTTGTTGACAGATTCAGTAAAATGGTGCACTTTATTGCTCTTGCCGCATTGCCTAATGCTAACACACTGGCTCAGGTTTTTATTGACCACATTGTGAAGCTTCACGGGGTCCCTTCCGATATTGTTTCGGATCGTGGTACCCAATTTGTTTCTAAATTTTGGAAAGCTTTTTGTTCTCGTTTAGGGGTTCATCTGTCGTTTTCTTCATCTTTCCATTCACAGTCCAACGGTCAGACTGAACGTACCAATCAAAACCTAGAGACATGGGGGGACGGAGCCTGCACCGGAGCTAGATGGCAGCCTGAAGTGCAGCTCTGCTGTATAAGAAGCCCTCACAGCCTTTTCAACCCAGCCTTTTGGTGCCAAGATGGTCAAGATAGGTGGCCAAAGACCCGTGGACACACAGGGGCAAAATAAAGAAGCGATTCCCAGCGAATCTATGGAGAAATTCCTAAAGAAAGCAGCACAGATACATGTGGCCAAGGATTCCAAGATGGCGCCCCGAACGCCGAGAGCGGCCGGGAACAGTTGGAAAGCTGCTGCTGCCTCTGAGAAGGTAAGGGAGGTCTCCCCTGGAATAGACACCCTGCCTATATCAAGATCATTCTTGAAAGAGGCCCTGTGTGAAGCGCTAGACCCGTATAAAACGGATCTCACATCTATAAAGGAGGACATGCGACATATAGGGAGGAGAGTGGAAGTGTTAGAAGAAACACAGCTAGCGATAATATCGCATCAAACAGAAACTTCCTCCGATTTGTCTCTCCACCAAAGGCATCTAAATTCCCTGTACACACTCCTGGAAGATCAGGAGAACAGGGGGAGACGCAATAATTTACGATTTAGAGCCATACCAGAATCCGTGGGGGCAGAAGACATACAAGAAACAGTGATGAATATATGCTTGCAGCTGCTAGGCCCAGATTCCTCTTATGAGATCAATATAGAGAGAGCACACAGGGCGCTGCGCCCCAAGCCTCAAGCTACAGAACCACCAAGAGATGTGATCTGTAAATTCCTCCATTACCCTGTTAAGGACGCTATCCTGAACAAAGCTAGAAACGCCCCACAAGTAAATGTGAATGATTGTCCTATATCTATATACCAGGACTTAGCACAAACAACCTTAAAGAAAAGAAGGGCCCTGAAACCATTAACTGAATGGTTGCGTAACAACAAAGTGATGTATAAATGGCTCTTCCCTTTTGGCTTGTCCTTTGTATTCAACGGTCAGAGATTCTCAATATCCTCATACCAAGACCTGAACAGAGTATTTGACATCCTGCAAATTGATCACCTGCATATTGAAAACTGGGACGTTATCCAAGGAAATATTACTTCAACCAACCTCCCAACAGCTGTTCCATGGGAGACTCCTCGTCCAGCTAAATCCCAAAAATCAAGAAAAGGACGTAACTCCTCCACGCCAAGACGCCTTCCTCTAAATGAAGATTAAGGACTTCCTTAAATACACATCAGGATCCAGCTACATCATATGTACTGATCTTCTAGTCCAGGATTTTATTAAGTATTTCAATAGATTTATATGTCTCTAGTCACATATATGTTTTAGTCCTATCTGAATAATGTTTTATTTCTCCACCTGACTTGTACCATGCTAGGTTCCTACCTATAGGCTCATACGAGGGTGACATACTGAGTCACAACATGTTGTGTACTATTCCCCCCCTACCCCTTAAATTGAGTGTAACAGCTCTACTTCCCAAACAGATAACAACTGTATGCTATCTCTGTTCTCAAGTTTGTTCTGTTTTTTTGTTGTGATGACAGGTTTCTTTAATTGTCTAGGATACTTCCCCATGACGAGGGGTTGCGTCTTTGGAACCCAGATGCTCCGCCAAGACAGGCTAAGTACCCTCAAATTGCACCCACATGAGATTTCTCAGAGTATGCATCGATCGGCCACCTTCTGGGATGATGGCTGACCTATGTGTAGCTTCGTTAAATGTTAAAGGGTTCCACGCCCCTGCTAAACGTAGCCAAATATTCTCACAAATGAAGAATGAAAAATGCTCAGTACTGATGCTCCAAGAGACACATTTTAAATTTAATAAATACCCTAACCTTTCCAGATCCCTATTCACACAGTGGTATCACTGTGGCTCCAATTCAGGAGCATCCAGAGGCGTGAGCATTGGGTTCCGAAGGGGCCTCCCCTTTTCCTATATTTCACACACCCAGGACGTAGAAGGTAGATACATCTTTTTAAAGGGAACCATTGCTAACCAACATTATACATTTGCTAATATCTACGCTCCTAATACTAATCAGGTATCATGGCTAGTGGGGGTTCTTTCCCTTTTGGAGTCTTATAAGGAGGGAGTGGTTCTGTTTGGAGGGGATTTAAATATTGCAATGGAGCCATTATTAGATTCGACCTCTAAGAAGTCCGCAATCTCTTTTAGGGCCCTCAAACATCTTAAAAGAAAAATGCATCAAAGTGCCTTGATAGATGTATGGCGTCTGTTTAACCCCTCCGGGCGGGACTACACTTTCTTTTCTTCACCCCACCATTCATACCACCGATTAGACTATTTATTAATTTCTAAGGAGCATCTAGGATTGTGTAATCGGGCATACATTGGTAATATACTCCATTCCGACCATGCTCCCATATTCCTAAACATCCTGGCCCCATCGTTAGCACCACGAGCATTTAAGTGGCGGCTGAATGAACAGCTTATTACGACTGAAGATAATTTAAAAACTATCCAACCATTACTAGAAGAGTTCTTCTCTCTCAACTCTCTCCCCGAAACCTCTCCACATATTTTATGGGATGCCCATAAGGCTTACATGAGGGGCCAATTTATTAACCTGGGAGCAAGAATTAAAAAACAGAGGAAAAAACAAATTGACATATTACTGGCTCAGATCCAACGGCTAGAGAGTCTACATAAAAAATCCCTGTCACAAGCCCACCTTGAGGAACTCGCAGAAACTAGATCTAAACTAAAAAACATTCTTAATACTTCCTCGGCGAAATATTACCTCCATACACAGTTTAAATACTACGCACATGGGGATAAAGCGTCAAAATTCATGATGCAACGCATGAAACAGAGAAAGTCACATAACTATATACACAAGATTAAATCCCCAGATATAGGCGAGGTTTTCTCTACATCAGAAATAGCCAGTCAGTTTCATAAATTTTATTACTCTCTTTACAATATAAATGACGCTGATAGAAAGGATATTAACCCTTCCCTTCCATCTCCAGAAAAATCAGTTAAGGCATTCCTTACCTCACTCTCTCTACCATCCCTATCCGAGAGTCAATCCCAAGTTCTCCAAGCACCATTCACACTAGAAGAGGTATTGACAGCAATTAAACAACTCCCAAATGGGAAGAGCCCTGGCCCAGATGGCTACCCTGCTTTATATTACCGTACCTTTCAAAATATATTAGGCCCGCACCTACTAAAAATATACAACTGCTCCCTGTCTGGTGTACCGCTTACCCCTGACATGACTAGGGCTAATATTACGCTTATTCCAAAAGAAGGGAAGGATAGCTCCCTATGTTCTAACTATCGCCCTATATCACTATTAAATCTGGACTTAAAAATCTTAGCCAAAATGTTAGCATCTCGTCTGTCCAACTTTCTTCCAACTCTAATCAAAGATGATCAAGTGGGCTTCGTCTGTGGTAGGGAGGGCAGAGATAACACGGCTAAAGTTCTGAATGCTATATATTACGCAAAGAGGCTACGCCGTCCTCTGGTCCTCCTTAGCACGGACGCGGAAAAAGCATTTGATAGGGTTAACTGGGAGTATATGGAAGAAGTTCTTCAAGCATTTAAATTTCCAGATCCATATATTAAAGCTATCTTCTCATTATACACCCATGCATCAGCTTCTATTATTATTAATGATACCCTATCCCAGCCCTTCAATATCCGTAATGGCACCAGACAGGGATGCCCCCTATCACCACTAATTTTTGTCTTGGTAATGGAAACACTATTACAGGCGATTAGGAGAGAGAGAGATGGATTGAGGGTATTAAAATTGGCCAACATTAACACAAGGTAGCTGCATTCGCAGATGATCTCTTGATAATAAACACTAACCCGACTATAGCTTTACCTCTGATATATAAAATTCTAGAACAATTTAGTCTTTATTCAAACTTTAAGATTAATATGAGCAAGTCCCATATATTAAGTATAGATCTCCCTTCTACAACTAAAAATATATTGAAAAATAGCTCTCCCTTTAACTGGGATACCCCTTATATTACGTATCTTGGAGTTAAGATTGGCCCAAATCCCACTTCATTATTTCATATGAATTACTCCCCCCTATTAAAATCAATTGCAGATCAGTTATTATTACTAAAGAACCCCACACTCTCATGGTTCGGCAGAAAAAATATTGTTACTTCCCTAGTCTTACCCAGATTGACCTACTTACAACAGGTATTGCCTGTTCCAGTTCCTAAGACTTATTACTAAACTTAAACGTGAGATTGGTTCATTTGTCTGGGAGGGGAAGAGGGCTCGACTCGCTCGCTCTGTTCTTTGTAGACCTAAGGCTAAAGGAGGAATAGGTTTACCAGACCTTGAGATATATGGGAAAGCTATATTATTGTCAAGGGTAGTGGATTGGTTGAGGAGCCCTGTGAATAAGCCGTGGGTGTGCATGGAACAGAGTGACATGGGCTCGTGCATCTCAGGTCTTTTGGTGGGACAGGTCAAATTTCCTGTCCTGAATAGATCCCTCAATCCTATAGTAAAGACGACATTGTCGGCATGGAACTGGCTTCAATCCTCACAATATGCAATCCCACTTCCATCACCTCTGCTCCAGATAAAAGACATAATGGCACATGCTTCTCCTATTCTAAGAGATTGTCTACCTCCCTCAGTTAAGAATTACACAATCCAAATCCTCTTCTTATATGGAGATGGGGGCACATTATTAAGCAAAGAAGAGATTCTCTATGTCCTCCCAGATTGTAAACCTTTTCCACACCTTCTTACCTTTCTTCGCTCCTTTATTATTAAAAATATTCCTATGGAAGCTCTACTACGCCCACTAACGTGGTTTGAAAGCCTATTGGTGGAACATCCTAGACACACCAAACTTATCTCTAGACTATACAAAAAGCTGATTACGTTGGTTAAACCCGCCTTTATAGGCCATTGGGAGAGAGACTTGGGAGTGTCATTTTCTCAAGATGAGATCTCACGACTACTATTAATACCACACAAATCTTCCAGGTGTGTCCGAACCCAAGAAAACGGCTACAAAGTCTTGACTCGCTGGTATAGGACTCCAGACATCACTTGCCTATATAGCCTGAATGGGTCAGACAAATGCTGGAGGTGTGGGGATCAGAGAGGTTCATTTTACCATATTTGGTGGTCTTGCCCTGTGATACAGAAGTGGTGGAATAAAATATTTAATATAGCTAATAAAATTTGTAAAACGAAGATCTCGGTGTCACCCCAATTGGCACTATTGGGTTCTTATCCTTCCCTCCCCGGGGGGACCCCCACTCGCCTTTTTAACTGTATGCTTAGCGCGGCCCGCCTCCTTATTCCAAAACTTTGGCTATCATCAGATGTACCATCCATATCTCAATGGACGGAGAAGTTAGATCAAATATACAGGTTTGAAGAGATATCAGCTTGGGAGAATCGGAGATTTAGCTCCTTTAGATCTACTTGGAAAGCATGGTCCAATTTTAGGAATTTTACCTAAATACCTTAAAGTGCCTATATCAACAAATATACCATATGCACCTAAAAAAGGAGAAACGTTCTAATCCACACTGGAGGGTGGTTTCTAGGGGTCTGTAAGCCCTTCATAATATGAAACTTATTATAACTTTGTATTCAAGAAATATAATGCTTTTCTCATGTATATCTCCTGTCATCCATTATGTATCTTTTACAAGATGTTTTGTTTTTATAACATGTACTTTATCTGTATGTTCTATAATTTTCAATAAAAAATTAAAAAAAAAAAAAAAAAAAACCTAGAGACATATTTGAGATGCTTTGTTTTCGAAAATCAGGAGGAATGGTCATCTTATTTACCGTTAGCCGAGTTTGCCATTAATAATCATCGTCAAGAATCCACCGATAAGTCACCATTTTTTGGTGCGTATGGTTTCCATCCTCAGTTTTGTACGTTTAGCGAGGGGGGGCCGTCTGGGATTCCCGAGGAGGAACGATTTGCGTCTTCACTTTCTTCAGTATGGCAGAGTGTGCAAGAAAGTTTGAAGAGAATTGGTGGTAGATACAAACGTGCGGCTGATAGGAAGCGCTCTGAAGGTCCGGACCTTGGGGTGAATGACTTGGTGTGGTTGTCTACCAGAAATATCAAGTTGAAGGTTCCCTCGTGGAAATTAGGTCCGAGATTTATTGGTCCTTATAGGGTAATTAAGATCATTAACCCGGTGGCTTTTCGTCTGGAGCTACCTCAGACTCTAAGGATCTATAATGTCTTCCACAGATCTCTGCTTAAGAGATATGTAGAACCTCCTGAACCATTGCCACTACCGCCTCCACCGGTGGTTGTTGATGGCAGTCTTGAGTTTCAGGTAGAAAAGATTGTTGATTCACGATATGTTCGCCGCTCTCTTCAGTACCTGGTGCACTGGAAAGGTTATGGTTCTGAAGAGAGAATGTGGGTTCCAGCATCAGAGATAAAAGCGGACAGACTCATTCGGGCTTTTCATAGCTCCCATCCGGAGAGGCCTGGTCTTGAGGGTCCAGGGGCCCCTTGTAGAAAGGGGGGTAGTGTCACGACTGTGACTGATCCAGACAGGTCTGGGAGGAGAAGGTCGCAGCGACTTGCTACTCGCGATAGCTTGTGAGTTTGCTCCGTGGTTCAGGGTATGTCATCTGGGTTTTGCCTTGTAAACCTTTTTGTCCTGACTGGGAGTTTGTAGGCATCCTTCTCAGGTGAGTCCTGTCTGCCACTCCCAGCTACTATATTAGTTTCAGTGTCACTTGCAGTCATTGCCAGATATAGTCCTTACTTCCAGTTCTATTCTGACCATTGAAGGAGATCGTTTGATGGTGTTGCTGTGGAGCTCTTGTCCGGCTTGGACTGTCGTGATTGGGATCGCCTTCTCTGCTCGTGACTGGATAAGTCTATCTCTGCTATAGTTTGTTTGTTGCTGTCTTCCCCTGCTGTTCTCCTAGACATGAGTGATGGTGACTAGTGCTCCCATCGGCCTTTCCCCACTCTAGGCTTGTTAGGGTGACTGAGGGTTTAGGCATCCAGCTCGCCGCACGGGTTCACACCCCGTCTAGGGTATCAGGGCAGACAGGTGCCAGCTTAGGGTTAGTCAGGGGTGGCCATTCTATTCCCATCCGTAGATAAGGGTCCCCCTTCCCCTCCGTCTGGTGCGACGCGACTGCTGCTGGGATAGCAGTCGTGACAGATGAACAGCAAGGCTTTTGGAGATACTTTTATAACCCTTTCCAGCTTTAGGCAAGTCAACAATTCTTAATCGTAGGTCTTCTGAGAGCTCTTTTGTGCGAGGCATCATTCACATCAGGCAATGCTTCTTGTGAAAAGCAAACCCAGAACTGGTGTGTGTTTTTTATAGGGCAGGGCAGCTGTAACCAACACCTCCAATCTCATCTCATTGATTGGACTCCAGTTGGCTGACAACTCACTCCAATTAGCTCTTGGAGATGTCATTAGTCTAGGGGTTCACATACTTTTTACACCTGCACTGTGAATGTTTACATGGTGTGTTCAATAAAAATATGGTAACATTTAATTCTTTGTGTGTTATTAGTTTAAGCAGACTGATTGTCTATTGTTGTGACTTAGATGAAGATCAGATCACATTTAATGACCAATTTGTGCAGAAATCCATATCATTCCAAAGGGTTCACATACTTTTTCTTGCAACTGTATATATATAAAAATACATATCCAAACACATATAATCATGGCATTGCCAGTGATCACAATATACATCTCAAAAAGGACATATACGTTGTTGAAAGTGAGCAATAATACACTTAATTATTATGCATTAAACGTGCATAATAATGGATGACCCTAATCTAAGATCCGGAACCTGTGGAGGACCTGAAAAGGGAAGGAAAATAAGTGATTCAGTGATAAAAGAGTGGGAAAGACCACGGGTGTGGAAGTGAAAAAAATGGTGGATACAGGAGTGCCCGAAACGTGTGTGTGTGAAAGTGGGTGGAAGTGAAAAGGTGAAGAAGACCTGTGAGTAATGAAATTAATAAGTCAATACAAATGAAAAGTATAATCATTATAATAAAGTACCAATAATGGTGATAGACGCAAGCCATGCATGATCTTTGTCCTTAGCAAAATGGGCCTTCAGCCTCACCTTGCGAAAAAATTGCTGTACATCAATGTCCAATTGGAAACTATCGAATCTGGGTGAGGGGCTAAATGACAGGCCTTTCTGTAGTGCATCAACTTGCTGGCTACTTAAACACCAGGACGACAGATTTATTACCAGTGATTGACTCTTACCTGTGACCGAGTCTGCACTTGTTTCAGTCCCGTCTCCGGTGTAATGCCGGCGATGTTTGCGGTCTGCTCTCCTCTGCCTCCTCCGCGCGGACGTCGCCTGCCTCTCTGAAAAGGGCCGGCCTCCCGTGCGCCAGTCGATTCGTTGCCGGAGCTTGAGGTGAATGATCCAGATCTCGCGGGCTTTCTGAATCCCGGCTGTGAGCGGAATTATGTATCTTGCCATCTGTATAACTTGTTCAGGTGATAGTCCTCACAGTCCCGCAGGAATTTTGACCTCTTATCCTCTGTATCTTTTTCTAAGAAGCAATATGAGTATCCACAGTTTCTTTAAGTTTCTTAAATTCATCAAGGGTCAATGAATCTCGTTATTGTTGCCCTGTGGCTAAGTCTTGTTCCTTGATTTCACCAATCACCTTTTGGATATGATTAATGGTAAATAAGATAAGGTCATATAAGCATTCATTGATAATATGTTCAAAGTCCTTAAAATAATCACTGTCTTCAGAAAAAAAGGTAGGGCACAAGTGCACCCTAAGGCCTCTTGGGATTCTATTCACCTTATAATATTCGGCTATGGTAGCCGCATGCAGTTCATATGAGGTTAATCTCCTCAATTCTCTTTCCAAATGGCGCTTCTTGTATTCACTTGTAGGAATATTAAGAAATTTCGATGTTGACGTCACCTGTGAAAGGATCCTTTCTGCTTCTGCAGTATCAAAGCTCAATGTAGATGCCACAGTATTCATTTGGAAGAAGCGGTGCAACGGTTCAAAAATTCTGAGATAGGTATAAAGAAACCAGCACTCGCTCTGCTGCACAGTGCCCAGGAGAAGAGCGTACTCCACGATAATTGAAAAAGAAATGTGGGCAGCGGTCGTTGCGGAGACACTGCAGCATGTAATCGCTAATGCCAGGCTGCCCAGAGGCAACGACAAGCTGTCCTCTGTGGGAGGTGTATCGTCTGTGTCCTCTGTATCCCCCCAGCCATGCACCAGTGATGTCCATGAGCTGGTCTGGGTGCCACCCTGCTGTGAACACGGTTCCTCCTCCTCCATCTCCTCCTCCACCTCGTCATTCTCCAGAACTGTGCCCTGGCTGGACAATTGTGTACCTGGCGTTTGTGGGTGCAGGAACCCACCCTCGGAGCCACTTTTGAATGACTGGCCTGAAACTCTATGAAATGATCCCTCTTCCTCCTCCTCCTCCTGTGCCACATCCTCTTTCATCATCGCCCGGAGCGTTTTTTCAATGAGGCATATAAGTGGGATAATAATGCTGAGAAAGGCGTCATTGGCACTGACCATGTTGGTGGAGTACTCTAAAAAGCGCAATAAGGCACACAGGTCTCGCATGGAGGCTCCGTCATTGGTGTTGAAGTGGTGCTGTTCCGCAGTGCGACTCACCAGTGCATGCTGCAGCTGAAACTCCACTATCGCCTGCTGCTGCTCGCACAGTCTGGCCAGCATGTGCAAGGTGGAGTTCCACATTGTGGGCACGTCGCATGTGAGGCGGTGAGCGGGAAGGCCGAAGTCAGGGTTAGAACGCCGAAAGCGCGCACAGACGGCCCGCACTTTCTGCAGCAGCTCTAACATATTGGAGTAATTTTTCAGGAATTTCTGCACCATCAAATTCAGCACATGCGCCAGGCAAGGGATGTGCGTCAAACCAGCAAGGCCCAGAGCTGCTATGAGATTTCGCCCATTATTGCACATCACCAGGCCGGGCTTGAGGCTCACTAGCACCAACCACTCATCGGTCTGTTGTTCAATGCCCGTCCACAGCTCCTGCGCGGTGTGGGGTTTGTCCCTCAAACAGATACGTTTTAAAACTGCCTCCTGTAATTTTTCCCTGGCAGTGCTGAAGTTGGTGGTGAAGGTGTTACGGTAACCAGATGAGGAGGCAGTAGAGGATGAGGAAGCAGAGTAGGAGGAGGAAGCAACAGGAGGCAAAGAGAAACGCCCTGCAATCCTCGGTGGTGGAAGGACATGCGCCAAACTGCTATCTGCCTCACGCCCAGTCACCACTGCATGTACCCAGTGTGCTGTTATGGAGATATAATGTCCCTGACCGTGCTTACTGGTCCACGTATCCGTAGTTAGGTGTACCTTGCCACAGATGGCGTTGCGCAGTGCACACCTGATTTTATCCCCCTTTTGGTTGTGCAGGGAAGGGATGGCTCGCCTGGAAAAGTAGTGACGGCTGGGCACGACGTACTGTGGGACAGCCACCGCCATAAGGCTTTTAAAACTCTCCGTCTCCACCAGAATTTCAAAGGTCAGGAATTTTCAAATGCTGGCATTCAGGGCAAGGGATCACGGGTGGTTAGTGGGGTACTTCCTCTTTCGCTCCAGTATTTGGGAGATAGACAGCTAAACGCTTCCATGGAATGCTGTGGAGATACTTAGTGACCCAGGTGGTGGCGTTGCTGGCACATCCTCTGTTTGCAGGGTGGCAGGTGTCAATGTCACTCGAGAGGGGGATGAAGAGGCCAAGACTGCAGCAGAAGAGGAAGCAAGAGGAGCCAGAGAGCTTTCTTGTTTTTTTGTTTTTTTAAAATAAATTCTTTATTTTTCATTTTTTATATAGTCAAGTAACAGAATTGTATGAACATGACATATAAATGCAAATCATTGCGGCATTATATCCAAAGTCATACAATAGTAAACATTGTAAAGTAACCGTGTACACACATGGATTATCATCATTTGTCATTGCTTTTCAACTCCTTTTAATATCTAAGGAAGTGAAGGAGAGCGGGCTTCCTTTTCTAGGAATCTTCCTCGAGGCTCCATACTTGATCCATGTAGGAGGTGTAAGATAATAAATAAAGGAAATAAAAGTAAATGAAAAGAAGAACAAGAAATTGAGAGTAAGAGAAGAGAGGAAAATAAAAATTATGGGGAGGAAGGGGGGGGGGAGGGGCGAGCGCACAGATACAAAATTCCCAGGTCTATAGATTGTTGCATCTACTTAGTCAGGGTTCACAAACGCCAGAGACTTCCAAGGACTCCATAATTTCGTGAATTTATCATGAGTCCTATCGATCCAGCTTGTCATTTCTTCAAATCGGCATATTTGAGTTACCTTAGCTTTCCATTCTTGTATGGAAGGGGGATTAACATCTAGCCAATGTAAGGGGATTAACGTTTTAGCCGCAGCTATTATGTGTGAGGTCAGATTCTTTTTCGAAGGAGAGTATTGAAGGGTTGGAAGAGCAAGGGCCACTATCTCTAATGTAAGTCTAAAGTCTGGAGTTGTATGTTTCTGAATTAATGTTTCTACTTCTCTCCAATAGGACTTAATCTGAGGACAATCCCACCAGATATGTGAAAGGGAACCCACACCTACTCCGCATCTCCAACACTCCCTCAAAAACGCTAGGCCTCTCCTGTAGAGAAAGTCAGGGGTTTTATACCACCTTGTTAGTAGTTTAAAATGATTCTCCTGTAGGCGGATGCAGTGGGAGAAACCATGTGAATTTCTCAGCACCTGCTTGACCTCAGTATCAGTCATAACCCTGTTCAACTCCTTTTCCCATTCTCTGATATACACGGGCTTCAGAGGGTCACCTTCTTGGCAGCAGCAAGTGGTGATAAGATTAATTTCTCAAATTCAGTTAAGGACCTCTGGAGAGGTTACCGCTCTTTTAACTCTCCACACACAGCTTTAATATGAGGCTTTGTAAGGAAAAAACCTGGAGAATCCGTGATCGAGCATGGAAGCTCACCCAGGATGGAAGCAGTGGCGTTGCGAGAGGGTGCGGGGGGTGCGGGCCACACCGGGTGACACCAGTCTGATGGGGTGTCACCCGCTGGCCGCCAGAGTTCTCCTTATGGTACTTACTCGCAAGCACGTCTGCCTGGCCGTCACGTGGTGAAGGGGGTGTGACTGCCTGATGAGTGGCGCCGCGGCAGATGCACTGCAGGAGCAGCCAACAGGCCTAGGACTTGAGTCTGGAGCTAATGGATTGGGTGGTGAGTCACGTGACAGCAGTGACTCACTCACACAGCCAGCCAGACCTGCCACTGCCGCGCCTGAGGGAGGAGGAGGTGTGGTAAGTAGCGCAGAGAGTGCATATTGACTTTATATTTAGATGATTTCATTTAATACCCAATTATAGTATTTATTAAATTTAGGGGGGGGGGGGTTTGGCCTCCAGGTCCAGCCAGGTTAAAGCTTGAACAGAAGGTGGAAATGCACTTTAATGCTCTATGACTCATGGAGCATTAAAGTGCATTTCCTGGAAATGCAGCAAACTACAAAATGGAGGGCAGTGTGGGGGCAAATTACTTTGTGGGGGGGCAAATTACATAATGGAGGGCAGTGTTGGGGCAAATTACTTAGTGGGGGGGCAAATTGCATAATGGAGGGCAGTGTGGGGGCAAATTACTTAGTGGGGGGGCAAATTACATAATGGAGGGCAGTGTGGGGGCAAATTACTTAGTGGGGGGGCAAATTACATAATGGAGGGCAGTGTGGGGGCAAATTACTTAGTGGGGGGGGGCAAATTACTTAGTGGGGGGGCAAATTACATAATGGAGGGCAATGTGGGGGGCAAATTACTTAATGTGAGGCAGTGTGGGGGGGCATATTACTTAAAGGGATTCTGCACTTTGTTTTAACTGATGATCTATCCTCTGGATAGATCATGAGCATCTGATCAGCGAGGGTCCGACACCCGGGAACCCCGCCGTTCAGCTGTTTGAGAAGGCAGCGGCGCTATAGCAGTCCCGCGGCTTTCTCACTGTTTATCGCTGGACCAGTGACATCATGACTAGTATCAACTGGCCTGGGCGGGGCTAAGCTCTCTTCAAGTGAACAGATCTTAGCCCCGCCCAGGCCAGTGATACTAGTCATGATGTCACTGGACCAGCGGTAAACAGTGAGAAAGCCGCGGCGCTGCCTTCTCAAACAGCTGAATGGCGGGGGTGTCGGACCCTCGCTGATCAGATGCTCATGATCTATCCAGAGGATAGATCATCAGTTAAAAAAAAGTGCAGAACCCCTTTAATGTGGGGCAGTGTGGGGGGGCATATTACTTAATGTGGGGCAGTGTAGGGGGCAGTATTACTAATTATGGAACTCTAGAAGGGAATTACTATGGGTGGGACTATGAGGAGCACAATTACTATGAGGGCACTATTATTTCTTCAGGATAGTTTTTGGGGGTATTGGGGAGCACAGCGAGCCGCAGGATAACACTGTGGGGACTCCAGGTTGGGGGATGATGATAGAAAAGTGAGGACACTAAGATGTCCGTGTTTCACACTCTGCAGAGACGAGACGCGGCTGAAAGAAGTGTCTGGACCAAACGGAGAAGATGATGACAGAGAAGGTCTACATCGGAGGAGACGTCACCTGGGAGGCCCTGGATGTGAGAGGTATGTGCTGCTGTATAGTATAGTGTATTTATGTATGTGTACCATGTATATGGTGTATTTATATGTATGTGTGTTGGATATATATGGTGTACGTGTCCCGACGCCACGCGCCCACCGTAGTAGGGAACCTGTTCTCAAAAATTTTAATCCGACCCCCCCAGTTGTCGATCTGCCTGCTAGCACCCCCAACCCCCCATCCTGTTGGCAATCTGTCTGCTTAGCCCCCCCCCTCCCACGTCAGCGGTCTGTTTACTATCCAAACCCTCCCCCCCGCATTACCGCTTGGGTCAGTCGGCAGGCTCAGTGAAGGACGTAAGGGGTGTCAGCGGCACCGCGGCGGAGCTTGAAGGATGTCCCCTACGTGACTCATCCTAGGGGGGGGTGACACCATTTTCTACCGCACCGGGATGGAAGCCTTCACGTTTGGGGTGATTTCACCAAGTTTAACCGATGTTAGGGAGTTCCACAGATGTGGTTTATCTAGATTATCTCGGTTTAGGAGATCTGGTATAAGGCTCACTGGCATCAGAGGAGATGGATTAGGAGCTAATTTTTTGCTCATTTCTCTCCATACCTCTCCAAACCTCTCCAAGTCCACGTATCAGTGGATCTATAGACATATCTCTGTGTATGTTCCTATCTGGAAGCCATAAGTGTTTCTGGAAATGTCTTCCTATGCTGTGACCACAGATGGTTTGAACATCTGGTCGTCTTTTGGGATCTATCATTTCGAGCCATCTTTAAGTTGTAACGCTCTATAGTATCTAGATACATCCGGTAGACCCAGTCCTCCTCTCTCCTTACTTCTGACTAAGATTTCATGGATATCCTAGTTCCTACCGTTCCACAGGAACTTAGAGAACATACGCTTTATTTCTTGAGGAAGGATTTAGGGAGCCAATAGGGACTAATTGCATAACATATAGGACCTTTGACATTACATAGACTTCAGAATGTTTTTTTCATCCCATCAAAGAGAGTAGGGAAGGTTGTATGCTTGTAACAACATTGTAGGTCTCCCAGGAAGGGAGCGTAGTTGTTTTGTATAAAATCATTAGTGTTTGCTGGGGATAAAGATCCCTAAGTATTTAATAGGCCCTTTAGTCCAGTGAAATGGAAGTCGGGGACGTAAGGGGGCTACTTTGGATTCTGGCAGAGATATATTTAATATCTCTGATTTGGTATGATTTAATTTGAAATCCGATAGAGAACTATATATATCTATACTCTTTACTAAGGGATCTAATCCTTTCTCCGGTCCACTATTAGAACAATAAGTCATCTGCAAATGCCTTTTCGTCATCAATACTAAGTAAAGCTAGAGGTAGTTTCTTTTTATGTGCATGTGTATAGCATGAAATATCCTGTGGGGAATTGGTCTTTTCCTCTCGACGCTGGACGAAGCCTGATTGTTCGTGTCCTATTAAAGCTGGCAAGAACTTGCCTAGTCTGCAAGCTAGAATCTTGCCCACAGTTTTAAGTCCAGGTTGTCAAGAGGGAAATCGGGGCGGTAACTACCGCAGCTCAAAGGGTCCTTTCCCTCTTTAGGAATCAGGGGTGACATAGGATTCTAGTGTCTGCTTAGGCAGGGAGTCCCCTTGCATGAGTGCATTACACACATCTGTAAACCTAGGATGAGAATATCTTGGAAACTTTTTATAATATAATAAGTGCAAGCCATCTGCCCCGGGCTTTTCCCCAGGTGGGAAGGTTTTAAGAGTACTAACTACATCATCAGACAATATCGGGGCTATTAAGGGTATTTCGAGTCTTCTGGTGTTATGCCGGAAGATGGAGGGATTCTAAAAAATCTCTGATGTGGCGCTCCCTTTGGAGTTCCCGTTCAGGAGTTCCTGTCTGATGTAAGTTGTATAATTCCGAGTGGAACTTAAGTCCTGGCAATCTCTGGAGTTTCATTAGTCAATTTGCCATTCGACTGTTTTATAGAGGAGATGTGAGTGACATTCTTAGCTTTCTTGAGCAAGGATGACATCAGCTTTCCTCCTTTATCTCCACGAGCATAGACTTTATGCTGAAAATTCAGCATTTGCTTCATCACTTTTTGGCTAAGGAGGTCGCAAAGTTTAGCCTAAGTTCTGTCAGTGCTTTTGGTGTTCATTGCGTAGTGAGGCTTTATGTTTTTTCTCAATTATCGCTATGTCTGCTTAGAGTGTGTCAACTGCCTTCTGTTGTTCCTTCTTAACTCTGGTGCCTAGGGGAGATAAAGCAGCCTCTAATAAACGCATTTGTGGGCCTCCCATACAATAGGTTTGAGCTGTGTGTGAGGAGTTAAGTGCAAAGTACTCTAGCAATTGAGTCCTGGCCTGATCCAAGGAGAGTTTGGTTGTACAGTAAGAGATTCATTCAACTTCTAACTCCAGTCCATTTTTGGTAGAGAGGCCAGGGTGAAGGTCGCCATGCATGGAGCGTGGTCGGATAAGGTAATATTTCCGAACTCCGCTGATCTAAAGGAGGGAAGAAGAGATGCAGAGGTCAAAATGTGATCTAGTTATTGGTACGTCCCGTGCGGAACCGAGTAGAAGGAGAAGTCTGTTATCTGTGGGGTGAAGGCTACGCCATAACGTCAATTAAGCGTAAATCATGGAGTTTCTTATGGAGTTTACTAAGAAGCTTTTGGTTACACGGGATTTAGCTGAAGATGAGTCTATGACTGGATTTAGCACTAAATTGAGGTCAGCTCCTAGGATTATCTGGCCCTCTGCAAAGAGTTTAAGCGTGTCAAGAGCCTGTATAAGCCAATGTAACAGGAGACTTATTCGGAACATAGAAGTTAGCTAAAGTGACTTGCGATCTGCTATCAAGGCCTTTGACTAACAGAAGACGTCCATCCGCATCTGTGTGTTGCTGTAAAAAGGTAAATGGGATAGATTGGTGAATTGCTATGGCAACTCCTTGGAGGCAGAAGCTGGCTGTACACTAGGGAACCAGTGGAGCAAACGGGGCGTTTTGGCAGTCTTGGCATTTTCTTCTGGCGTAGGTGAGTTTCCTGAAGAAATACTTTCACATTAAATGTAGTGACCGTTATATCAGTCATCCTAGTGGGATGAGTTATTTACTTATGGGGTAGAATTGGTATCTGCGGATTCGTCTATGAGGCTCCTAAAGGGCCTGGAAGAGATATCAAAGGGAAGGGAAGAAGGAAGGGGGAGAAGAAAAAGAAAATCAAGAGAAAGTAGAGATAAAAATAACAGTAGCGATCAGTAGATCAGTCAGTTACTGGTATGAGGCCAGTAAGTGAAACTATCACAACAGGTGCTTCAGTAATGTATGTAGATAGAAGGGGGTGAAACACAAATATACTTCTAGCCTGGTCGTGTTACCTAGACATCACAGCCAGAAAATATGACACTATATTTAGTGACCTATATCTTTACTTAATTTCTAGACCTTAGGAAAGGAGGTGGGGGGCGTGGGGGGGGGGAGCAAAGCAGGAGCTTATGCCTTGTTAGGAAAAAGTATGCTGAAATACAATGGGTAAGGGCATTAAACATGGTACACTTTATATCTGACCTTCATATATATACGTATTAAGTCTACCTATGCTGAGCACATCTGTTATGTTGAAAAACATTAGGTAAGCTGAATTCATTAGGTCTGCTGTATACATTGAGTATGCTGGGTACATAAAATTAGACAGAACACAGTGCTTATCAGGCACTCTAACTGTACTGAGACTACATGTATGTGAACTGTCAAGTAAATGGAGCTGAGAGCTGGGGGGGGGAGGGGATATGTTAAGTATAAGCTTATGCTTGTTAGGTATAGTTATGCTTGAATACATTAGATAAGGACAGATCTTGATTGGCCCCTCAAGTCAAGGCCTTCAGGTAAGAGGAGAGCAATAACTTCAGATATGGGTAAACTTATTTCTTATCTTTATATATATATATATATATATATATATATATATATATATATGTATTAAGTCTACCCGTGCTGGGTATATCTGATACGCTGAATACATTAGATAAGCTGAATACATTAGGTCCACTAGATGTATTAAAGGGGTTGTTCGGGATTGGGGACATGGGTGTACATGTACAATGGTCCCCTAAATATTACATTCATGCCTGTCCTTCCCTTACCAGACATTTCTGATGCCCTTTTCACGTCACAAATTTTCAGCTGAAGTGCAGTTTCTATCACCATCAGTGACGTACCGGGTCCCTTTCTGCATAGCGAAGGCCTCTTCTTCCGCTTCGCAAGGAGCCCGGTGACGTCACAGTCAGCCTCTAATTATTCCAACCGCTTGGAGGGGCAGTAACTATGCGGCAACAGACCGCGCTAAGCCACGCCCCTCATTGTGCTAAGCCACGCCCCTCGCCGAGTCGGGCGCATTCTTAGCAAGGAAGGAGGCCGTTTAGGGGCGTGACTAAGGTGGAGGAATAGTTCTGGCAGAAGGCGGCATATGAATCAGGGGCGATGGCTGCACGGAGGAGCAGGCACACACGCGAAACAACGCGATGCTGAGCTGGGACCGAGAAAGCATTGAGGCAGGAAGTTACCACACACAAACACAAAGGTAAACAATCAGTGGGGGACTGTAGGAGCCCTGCTGAAGTGTAAAAATACCTAAAAAACATCCTGGGGGGACCTTCAAACCGCTATTTAATAGTGATTTAACTGTTTTAAAAAAAAATTGTGATCCCGGACAACCCCTTTAAGCATGCTGAGTTACAATAAGCTAAGGGAGGGGTGGGGGATGGGGGAGGGGGGGTAGGCTAAGTAAAAAGCTTATGTTTGTTAGGAACAAGTCTGCTGAACACATTAGATGAGGATAGATCTTATGTGGACAGTACATATTGCTTATCAGGCACCTTATCTGCAACTGTTCAGGAAATCACTGAGTGTAATTAACAGGAGAACTTCTTTCCTAAGACTGCGTACTGCATGCTGTCCGGTAAATAGGAGTTGAAAACAGGGGTGGGTGGCGGGGGGTTTAACATAAGCTTATGTTTGTTGGGTGCAGATGTGCTGAATACATTAAATAAGGACTGATCTCGAATGGCCCCTCAAGTCATGGCTTTCAGGTAAGAGGCGAGCAATAACATTAAGAATGGGCATACTTACATCTAATCTTCATACATATATGCATTAAGTTTACCTATGCTGGGTACATCTATTACGCTGAGTACATTAGGCAAGTTGAATACATTAGGCCCTCTAGATATATTAAGCATGCTGGGTACATGAAGTTAGATAGAACAGTGCTTATCAGGCACCCCAACTGCGATCCTTCCAGAGGTACTAACTGGAATTGACAGGGGCACATTCTTACTTAAACCGTATGCATGTGGACAGTCAGGTAAACAGGGGTTGAGAACATTCTTCAAGTGATCCTTAACTTAGAACAATAGCAAACAGGGTACGAAGTGTACCGGAACATTTATTTGAACCAGTGGCTATCCTAAGCCCCAGGGGTATACCGTGGTTTGGTCGCAGGACCCAAAACTTGTGATCAAGGGGCAGGATATTCCACTTTGTGTAATATATGCACCAACGTGTACGATATATGTACGAAAGTGTAGGGGCTATATATCATGGGAGAACTACCACTCGAGCCCTCCCATGTCCCTATCAATACTGGACCCGAACTTGGCGTGGAAGTCCTCAGGGTGGGAGATCTATGGATCCCATCAGGTGCTTGGTCGCTTTGCCAATCTTAGTGCGATGGACTCTGCTCCAGGGTTCCAGCTGTGTCAGGTTCGGGAGCGCCGTCGGGTAGTTCACCGGTAGCCATGTAGGTATGTCGATGGGTTGGATGCCGATGTGTTCCAATGCCTTGTCCAGATCATCCGGTGTATGTATGGCAATGCGTTTCCCATTCTTATTTATGGAGAGTCCAAACGGGTACATCCAAGTATATGGGATTTTGTTTCGCTCACAGTGAATCTAGTAAGGGCTTCAGAATGCGCCTTTTTGCCAGCGTCGATGGAGCAATGTCCTGGTATAGGGCAATATCTGTATCTCCGTACATAATCCGACCTTTAGTACGAGCCTCATCCATGACCCGCACCGTGTCTACAAAGGACAGAAGGCCGCAAACTACATCTCTCGGCCTCTCATTCAGTTTCGGCTGGGGTCTTAATGCCCTGTCTATGCGCTCTATAGTGATTGTCGCAGCGGCATCAGGGTCTAATAGGTCTGTGAATATTTCCATGGCTACTTTTTGTAGCGATTCAGCCGCCCAAGATTCGGGAAGGCCCTTTATACGAATGTTACGCCGTCTGCTGCGGTTTTCCTGGTCCTCCAGCAGTGAGAAGGCTCTGTTGAGTTCTTCAGCGTGTCCGCTAAGTCACTCAGCCACTCCAGTGGCATGCGATCTCAAGTTTTGCGTCGCTTGTTCCAGTGCCTCAACTCTGTGCCCTACTTGGGATATCTCAGTTTTAATGTCCGCCAGTTCAGTCAGGACCGGTCTGAGGGCTTTGTCCAGCGCTTAGCTGAGCACTTTGGTGAGGAAAGACTTGGACACCGGTCTTGTTCTTCAGTTGTGCCGCAGCGCTCACTGTCCTCCTCTGAGTCTTCGGCTTCCGCCTCTTTCTTGCGTGCCGTCGCGAGTGAGAGCTTCTCTTTTTAAGGAACTTTTGCATGTCTTGCTGTCCTTTGTGAGATCGAGGAGTATCTGGGGGGTCTAGTCCCTATCTCGGCCATATTTGACCATTTCTGGTCTGGTCACTGCTGTTTATAAGGCTGTAGATATTAGGACGTGGAGGGGCAGCTCGTTCACACAGCCATCCACGCAGGGGCCAGGCTCCGCCACGCGAGACCTTTCTTGGTTTTGGAGGTGTTTACTCCACTGTAGCTCGTGTTTTGCACTTAGATGCCTGGTCATGCAGGTTGTGCTCAGGTTTAGAACGTTTATGCCTCGCTTCAGGCTCTGAATGCACAGCGTGCAAACCACTCATGTCTTGTCGTCAGCACATTGTCTGAAGAACTGCCACGCCAGGAAACTCCTTGGAGCTGGCTTTGGTGTGCTCGGTCCATTGCTGTGGTGGGCAGTAGCAGGCTTACTGTCTAGGGGATGGCCGCTCTGCTTTTGCACCCTGCTCCCTCTTCTGCTGTGCTGGAGGCTCTGTGCGATAACCACTTCTTCCTCCGAACTAGACAGGTCACTCGCATGTCCTTGATTCCATGTGGGGATGTGGACCTCATTGTCCTCCACATTATCTTCCACCCAGTCTTCACCCCTGCCCTCCTTGTCGGTCTGCACACTGCAGAAAGCCACAGCAGTTGGCACCTGTGTTTCGTCATCATCTGAGACGTGCTGCGGTGGTCCTCCCATGTACTCATCTTGAAACATAAGTGGTTGGGCATCGGTGCAGTCAATCTCTTCCACTTCTGGGGCAGGGCCAGGTGGATGGCCCTGGGAAATCCTGCTAGCAGAGTCATCAAAAAGCAGAAGAGACTGCTGCATGACTTGGGGCTCAGACTGCTTGGCTGATTTGCAAGGGGGTGAGGTGAAAGACTGATGGCCATAAGCTGCAGGTGCCACCTCTGATATTTCAGCAAGGGACTGAGTGAGAGACAATGTGAAGGAACTGGAGGCACTATCAGCCACCCAATGTACTATCGCCTGTACTTGTTCTGGCCTCACCATTCGTAGAGCCGCATTCGGCCCTACCAAATAACGCTGAAGGTTCTGTCGCCCTACTCGCACCTGAGGAAGGTGTTTCACTTGTGCGTTTAGCTGGCACAGATAGACCAGGTCCTCTCTCTGCAACAGGAGCTCCACCAACAGCAGCAGCACCACGACCAAGGCCACGTCCCTTATTTGATGCTCTCCTCATTCTTTGCGTTCACCCACCAAACTAACAGATGGTTTATGTCAGGCGACAATGTAACTGCCAATAGTCAACAATTAAGTTCACTGACAGTAAGGCAGTGCCGGTGTCATAAAGGGGAAAAATTTATTGAGGTCACACAACAGTGTGACAGGCAAATTTTATACAATTACTTCACAGTCACAAAAAATTTGAATTTGTCAACCAACAATGTAACATCAGTATTGACTCGTTGTATTGGACTGTCAAAAATGCAGCAAAGGCTGTAGTATCTAGCACAATATGGGTGTTTTTTTTTTAAACCAGAATATAAATAGCAGTATTTAACGCTTGTATTGGACTCTCAGAAATGCAGCAAAAGCCACAAATGTAGTATCTAGCACAAAATGGGTGTTTTTTTTAAATCACAATATAACAGCAGTATTTAACGCTTGTATTAGACTCTCAGAAATGGAGCAAAGGCCGCAAATGTAGTATCTTGCACAAAATGGGTGTTTTTTTAAACCAATATATAACAGCAGTATTTAACGCTTGCATTGGACTCTTAGAAATGCAATAAAGGCCGCAAATGTAATATCTAGCACAAATTCTGTGTTTTTTAAAACCAGAATATAACAGCAGTATTTAGCGCATGTATTGGACTCTCAGAAATGCAACAAAGGCCGCAAATGTAGTCTCTAGCACAAAATTGGTGTTTTTTTAAAACCACAATATAACAGCAGTATTTAAAGCTTGTATTGGACTCTCAGAAATGCAGCAAAGGCCGCAAATGTAATATCTTGCACAAAATGGGTGTTTTTTAAAACCTGAATATAACAGCAGTATTTAACGCTTGTATTGGACTCTCAGAAATGCAGCAAAGGTTGCAAATGTAGTATCTAGCACAAAATGGGTGTTTTATTAAAATCACAATATAACAGCAGTATTTAACGTTTGTATTGGACTCTCAGAAATGTAGCAAAGGCCGCAAATGTAGTATCTAGCACAAAATGGGTGTTTTTTTAAAACCACAATATAACAGCAGTATTTAAAGGCTGTATTGGACTGTCAGACATGCAGCAAAGGCCGCAAATGTAGTATCTTGCACAAAATGGGTGTTTTTTTTAAAATCACAATATAACACCAATATTTAACGCTTGTACTAGACTCTCAGAAATGTAGCAAAGGCCGCAAATGTAGTATCTAGAACAAAATGGGTGTTTTTTTAAAACCAGAATATAACAGCAGTATTTATTGTTTGTAATGGACTCTCAGAAATGCAGTAAAGGCCGCAAATGTAGTATCTTGCACAAAATGGGTGTTTTTTTTTTAAAACCAGAATATAACAGCAGTATTTAAAGCTTGTATTGGACTCTCAGAAATGCAGCAAAAGCCACAAATGTAGTATCTAGCACAAAATGGGTGTTTTTTGATACCAATATATAACAGCAGTATTTAACGCTTGCATTGGACTCTTAGAAATGCAATAAAGGCCGCAAATGTAATATCTTGCACAAAATGGGTGTTTTTTAAAACCTGAATATAACAGCAGTATTTAACGCTTGTATTGGACTCTCAGAAATGCAGCAAAGGCCGCAAATGTAGTATCTAGCACAAAATGGGTGTTTTATTAAAACCAGAATATAACAGCAGTATTTAACGCTTGTATTGGACTCTCAGAAATGTAGCAAAGGCCGCAAATGTAGTATCTTGCACAAAATGGGTGTTTTTTTTAAATCACAATATAACACCAATATTTAACGCTTGTACTAGACTCTCAGAAATGTAGCAAAGGCCGCAAATGTAGTATCTAGCACAAAATGGGTGTTATTTTAAAACCACAATATAACAGCAGTATTTAAAGGCTGTATTGGACTGTCAGACATGCAGCAAAGGCCGCAAATGTAGAATCTTGCAGAAAATGGGTGTTTCTTAAAACCACAATATAACAGCAGTATTTAACGCTTGTATTGGACTTTTAGAAATGCAGCAAAGGCCACAAATGTAGTATCTAGCACAAAATGGGTGTTTTTGTTAAATCCACAATATAACCGCAGTATTTAACGCTTGTATTGAACTGTCGGAAATGTAGCAAAGGCCGCAAATGTAGTATCTAGCGCAAAATGGGTGTTTTTTTAAAACCACAATATAACAGCAGTATTTATTGTTTGTAATGGACTCTCAGAAATGCATTAAAGGCCGCAAATGTAGTATCTTGCACAAAATGGGTGTTTTTTTTTTTATACCAGAATATAACAGCAGTATTTAAAGCTTGTATTGGACTCTCAGAAATGCAGCAAAGGCCGCAAATGTAATATCTTGCACAAAATGGGTGTTTTTTAAAACCTGAATATAACAGTAGCATTTAACGCTTGTATTGGACTCTCAGAAATGCAGCAAAGGTTGCAAATGTAGTATCTAGCACAAAATGGGTGTTTTTTTAAAACCAGAATATAACAGCAGTATTTAATGCTTGTATTGGACTCTCAGAAATGCAGCAAAGGCCGCAAATGTAGAATCTTGCACAAAATGGGTGTTTTTTAAAACCTGAATATTACAGCAGCATTTAACGCTTGTATTGGACTATCAGAAATGCGGCAAAGGCTGCAAATGTCGTGTCTTGTACAAAATGGGTGTTTCTTAAAACCACAATATAACAGCAGCATTTAACGCTTGTATTGGACTCTCAGAAATGCAGCAAAGGTTGCAAATGTAGTATCTTGCACAAAATGGGTGTTTTATTAAAATCACAATATAACAGCAGTATTTAACGCTTGTATTGGACTCTCAGAAATGTAGCAAAGGCCGCAAATGTAGTATCTAGCACAAAATGGGTGTTTTTTTAAAACCAGAATATAACAGCAGTTTTTAACTCTTTTATGGACTCTCAGAAATGTAGCAAAGGTCGCAAATGTAGTATCTAGCACAAAATGGGTGTTTTTTAAAACCTGAATATTACAGCAGCATTTAACGCTTGTATTGGACTCTCAGAAATGCAGCAAAGGCCGCAAATGTAGTATCTTTCACAAAATGGGTGTTTTTTTTAAAACCACAATATAACAGCAGTATTTAACGTTTGTATTGGACTGTCGGAAATGTAGCAAAGGCCGCCAATGTAGTGTCTAGCACAAAATGGGTGTTTTTGTTATATCCACAATATAACAGCAATATTTAAAGTCTGTATTGGACTGTCAGACATGCAGCAAAGGCCACAAATGTAGTATCTTGCACAAAATGGGTGTTTTTTTTAAATCACAATCTAACACCAATATTTAACGCTTGTACTAGACTCTCAGAAATGCAGCAAAGGCCGCAAATGTAGTATCTAGCACAAAATGGGTGTTTTTTTAAAACCTGAATATAACAGCAGCATTTAACGCTTTTATTGAACTATCAGAAATGCAGCAAAGGCTGCAAATGTAGTGTCTTGCACAAAATGGGTGCTTTGTTAAAACCACAATTTAACAGCAGTATTTATACTTGTATTGGACTGTTGGAAATGTAGCAAAGGCCGCAAATGTAGCATCTTAAAAAAAAACACCCATTTTGTGCTAGAGACTACATTTGCGGCCTTTGCTGCATTTCTGACAGTCCAATACAGCCTTTAAATACTGCTGTTATATTGTGGTTTTAAAAAACACCCATTTTGTGCAAGATAGTACATTAGCGGCCTTTGCTGCATTTCTGATAGTCTAGTACAAGCGTTAAATATTGGTGTTATATTGTGATTTAAAAAAAACACCCATTTTGTGCAAGATACTACATTTGTGGCCTTTGCTGCATTTCTGACAGTCCAATACAAGCATTAAATACTGCTGTTATATTCTGGTTTTAAAAAAACACCCATTTTTTGCAAGATACTACTTTTGCGGCCTTTGCTGCATTTCTGAGAGTCCAATACAAGCATTAAATACTGCTGTTATATTCTGGTTTAAAGATAAACACCCATTTTGTGCTAGATACTACATTTGCGGCCTTTGCTGCATTTCTGCTAGTCTAGTACAAGCGTTAAATATTGGTGTTATATTGTGATTTAAATAAAACACCCATTTTGTGCTAATCACAATATAACACCAATATTTAACGCTTGTACTAGACTCTCAGAAATGCAGCAAAGGCCGTAAATGTAGTATCTTGCACAAAATAGGTGTTTTTTTTAAACCAGAATATAACAGCAGTATTTAATGCTTGTATTGGACTGTCAGAAATTCAGCAAAGGCCGCAAAGGTACTTTATGGAAAAAAAATATGATTTCTTCACCCACAGTTAAACAGATGGATTTACTAATTTTATTTCCCTATCAGATTTGCAGTGCAGGCCGCAAAGGTACTTTCTGGCCAAAAATATGTTTTTTTTACCCACAATGTCCCAGTTGTATTCACTGATTCTATTTCACTATCAGATTTGCAGTGTAGGCCGCAAAGGAACTTTCTGGCAAAATAAATATGATTTTTTTCACACACAGTCAAAGAGATGGATTTACTGATTTTATTTCACTATTACAAATGCAGTGCAGGGCGCAAATGTACTTTTTAGCAAAAAAATATTATAATTTGTCCCCACAGAATCTAACAGATGGATTTACTTGGATTATACTTTACAGAGAAAAATGTGAAAATATCACCTCCCGGGTCCCTGAACTCACAGACGGATTACCTATATTATATTCCCTTCCCTGGCACATATGTAGTTCAGGTGCACTTAGAAAATGGGTATATCTTGCCCACTGAACTAAAAGAACAGGATTAAATTATTGTCCCTGGCACATATGCAGTGCTGGTGCACTGAACTTGCACAAAATGGCCGCCGAAGCCCACCTAACTAACAGACAGGTAAAACTTATTTTTCTGTGTCACTGGGCTCAGGGCAGGATACAAAAATGTTGCACTGCAGCAACAAAACAAAAATCGCTGTAGATCGCAGAGTTAACAAGTTCTGATATCAGATAGATTCTTTCCTATTCTCTCCCTCACAGCAGCAGCATCCTATTCCTTCACTCGTAAGAGCAGAGTCACGTGCAGCGCTACGTGACTCCAACTTATATAGAGGCTGGGTCACATGCTGCACTGGCCAATCACAGCCATGCCATTAGTAGGCATGGATTTGCTGGCTTCTAAGGGCACACGAGTTAAACACTTGTTGATTGGCTGCCCTGTAGCCTTTCAAAAAGCGCCATTAAATCGCCGAACACCGAATTCGAACCCAAACTTTTACTGAAATGTTCGGGTTTGTGTCCGGCGTCAAAAAATCCTAAAGTTCGGCGAGCTCTACTCATGCCTACTCATATATTCTAAAAATTCATTACACACAAAGTGATCTATTTCAAATGTTTCTTTTAATGTTGACGGTTATGGCTTATAGCTAATAAAAACTCAAAAGTTAGTATCTCGGAAAATTGTAATATTATATAAGACCAATTAAAATATGATTTTTAATAATGTTGGCCTGCTGAAAAGTATACGTATATGCGCAAAATACTTGGCCGGGGCTCTTTTAGCATGAATTACTGCATCTGTGTGGCATAGCATGGAGGAAATCAGCGTGTGGCACTACTGAGATGTTGTAAAAGCCTAGGTTGCTTTCATAAAGACTAGAGATGAGTGAATTTATAAAAAGTTCGATTCGGCTGATTCGCCGAGCTCTACAAAAAAATTTGCTTTGTCACAAAGTGTGTTTTTTTGTAAGTAGCAGGTGCAATGACAGGTACCAGCAATAGTGCCGCCCCCGTCATTGTACCCCTCAGATGCTGTGTTTATACACGATGTGAAATTAACATAAAAAAAATATTTCATCAAACTTACCGCCTCCATTTGCTTGCGAAAGACCAGCCGCCGCCATCTTGTGGCGCGAGATCACGTCATCACGCTGGCCGGATTTTGGCAGAGATCTTCAATCAAGATGGAGGTTGGCAGTCCGTTGTGAGCAAATGGAGGAGATAAGAATGATTTTTTTTTGCTTTTTACACTATTTTAGGTTAAATCAATTTGCTGAACACAAAGCACAAGGAAATTCGGCTTCGAGGCAAATTGAATGTATCCTGAAATTTGGATCGAATTCCACTATGTAGGATTCGATATGCTCATCTCTAATAATGACTTTCAGCTAATCTGCATTGTTGGGTCTGGTTTACTTCAGGCAAGTTTGCTGGCTAATAAAGCACAGTCATTAGTGTTGGGCGAGCATGCTCGGCCAAACATCATTTTGACTCGAGCAAAAGTACTGGCACTCACTGCAATACCATACTACCAAAGCCATGTTGGTAACTGGCATTACAGTGATTGGCTTTCCGGAACGCGTCATCGGGTGCTATATAGCTGCAGCAGAATATATAGGGAGAGCTGCAGCAGAAGGGACAGATAGTTTGGGAACAGGAATTTATTTTACTTTTTTCAGACAGGGTTTACTGTTGAAAGGTGTTAGAGACCCAAAACTCCTTTTAAGGACTAATATTTTATCTGGCTGCAATATATATTATAAGCGCAACCTGCGATAAATTGTGTGCAATTGTTTGGCCACTGCTGACAGTGACACAACCTCTGCTACATCTGTTGTGTTACATTTGCGCATCCCAAATATCTGTGATATTCAGCGCGATTGTTTAGCCACTGCTGACAGTGACACAACCTCTGCTACATCTGTTGTGTTACATTTGTGCATCCCAATTATCTGTGACATTCAGCGCAATTTTTTGGCTGCTGCTGACAGCAACATTACCTGCGCTACATCTCCTGTATAACGTTTGCTCATTTTAAATATCTGTGACATTCAGTCAAATTTTTTATTAGCCACTGGTGACAGCAACATTACCTGCGCTACATCTCCTGTATAATGTTTGCACATCCTAAATAACTGTGACATTCAATGTATTTTTTTCTTAGCTGCTGGTGACAGCCACATTACCTGCGCTAAATCTCCTGTGTAACGCTTGCACATCCTAAATATCTGTGACATTCAGTGTAATTTATTTTCACATACACTTACAAAACCTGCGCTACTATACGTGTGACATACTTGCAAGCATATATACCATTTAATATGCTCAAGGCGAGCATTAAAGGACGGCGAAGTGGCTGTGCTTCTGATGGTGCACGCACAGGCCGTGGCCCTGAGCACGGTAAAACTGTGCCTGCTGCCAGAGCACAAGAAACACACTCATCCACGATACCTAGCTTCATGTCCCAGTTTGCAGGGAGGCGCAGGACACCACTCTCGAAGTCACACCAGTGTGACCAGGTGGTCGGTTGGATTGCAGCAAATAACGCTTCGTCGGTTAAGCACCACCCCGTCTTCCACAAAGTTTAGTCTCAGTAGCCAAGAGTCTGGTCAACAGAATCCTCACCCTGATCCTCCTTCCTTCCACCATGGAGAGTCTTGGCAAACAAGTGATCCCACACTCGGATATTCCGAGGAGCTCTTTTCACCGCCATTCCTTGATTTGGGCCTCTCGCCAAGCCCATTTGAAGAGGGACATGAGGAGATCTTGTGCACTGATTCCCAAACTCTTGAGCATCCACAGTCAGAACAAGATGACGGTGGGGAATGACAATTAGTGTTTCACAAGGTGGATGATGATGATGAGACACAGTTGCCAATAAGTCAATGGCAATTAGTTTCTCAAGCGGTTGATGATGAGGATGAGACACATATGTCAATAAGTGAGGTTCTTGTTAGGTCAACAAGTCAGGAGGATGACCAGAGTGAAGAAGTGGAAGAGGAGGTGGTGGATGATGATATCACTGACCCAACCTGGAAAGGTGGCAAGCCGAGCAAGGACAGCAGTACAGAGGGAGAAGGAGCCACAGCACTGTAACAGGCTAAAAGAGGCAATGGGGTGGCAAAAGGGAGAAGACGGGCCACAACAAACAGGCCTGCAACTGTTCCCCAGAGCACCCCCTTGTGGCAATCTCGTTTGCCAAGGGGTAGGTTTTCCGCAGTCTGATGCTTTTTTGAGGAAAGTGCGGACGATAAAAGAATTGTCATTTGCAACCTGTGCCGTACCGTAGCAGGGGCATGAACACTAGCAACCTCACCACCACCAGCATGATCCGCCACATGGCATCAAAGCACCCTAATAGGTGGGCCGAACGCCTGGGTCCAGAATCAGTGTCTGCAGGTCACACAACTGCTCCTCCTCCCCTGTGTTGAGTGCTGGTCAATCCCCTGTCCAAGAAGCAGGCCCGGATGCCTCCCGCCCTCCACCTGGACCTTCGGAAGCACCATCAGCTAGCACATCCACTTCTGTGTCCCAGCACAGCGTACAGATGCTCATACCCCAGGCCTTTGAACAAAAGCGCAAATACCCAGCCACCCACCCACAGGCCATACCACTAAATGTGCACCTTTCCAAATTGCTTTCCGCAGCCTGATGGTGGCGGACGTCCCTCGATACTCAATCCCCAGTCGCCACTATTTTTCCCGGTGTGCCGTCCTGCCTTACACCAGCATGTGTCATGTAACATCACCCGTGCCCTGACCAACGCAGTTATTGGGAAGGTCCACTTAACGACTGACACATGGACAAGTGCTTTTGACCAGGGACGCTACATTTCCCTGACGGCTCACTGGGTGAACGTTGTGGAGGCTGGGTGTGAGTCGTACCCTGGAATTGCGGGCCCTACTTCCATTAGGATTTACACCACCACCTAGCTGCAACCCCCCTTCTCCTCCTCCTCCAACTCCACCACCTCCTCCACTTTCACCTCTGAATTCTCATCTTGCAGCACGAGTCAGCCATCAGTCAGTAGCTGGAAGCAGTGTAGCACTGCAGTGGGGAAGCGGCAACAGACCGTGCTGAAACTAATTTGCTTATGTGACAAACAGCACACCACCGCAGATCTGTGGCAGGGTATAAGGGACCAGACTGAGCTGTGGCTCTTGCCACTCAACCTACAACCAGGCATGGTTGTGTCTGATAATGGCCGTAACTTGGTGGCGGCTTTGGAGCTCGGCAAGAGCACACACATACCATACCTAGCCTACTTGTTCAACTTAGTGGTTCAGCGGTTTCTCAAAACCTACCCCAATTTTCCTGAGCTACTGGTGAAGGTGCGCCGCGTGTGTGCCCATTTCTGAGAATTATCTACAGATTTAGCTGGTCTGGCAACGCTGCAGCATCGCTTGCAAATGCAGCTCACCGACTGTTGTGGACATGAGCACACGCTGGAACTACACGTTCCACATGTTGGCAAGGCTTTTTGAGCAGCAGAGGGCAGTAATGGAATACCAGCTGCAACATGGTAGTCACCTTTCTAGTCAGCTTCCGCTCTTCACAAACGACGAGAGGGCATGGATGTCTGACCTCTTTGAGGTTTTACGCAACTGAGGAATAAACACAGATGGTGAGCGGCGATAACGCTATCAGCGTAACCATCCCATTTCTGTGTCTACAGAAACACTCGCTGCTCACAATGAAGGCGGACGCTTTTCATGTGGAATAGATGGAAATTGAGGAAGACAGTAGACAGGTTGATAGCCAGACCACTCTCAGTTTGTCTTCTCGGCGCGAATTGGATGATAATGAGGAGGAGGAGCAGGAGACGGTAGTACCCATAGCAGGTTTATTCCATCTGTTCAGCGTGGATGGGCTGAAGAGGAGGAAGAGGAGGAGGAGATTGAGAGTCATCCTCCTGATGAGGACAGCGAAGTCTTGTCTGTTGGGACTCTGGCACACATGGCTGACTTTATGTTATGCTGCCTTTCCCTTGACCCTCGTGTTATACGCATTTTGGCCAACACCGATTACTGGTTGTTCACCATTCTCGACCCCCGCTACAAAGAGAACTCATCTCTCATTGCTCTGGTGGAGAGGACTAGCAAAATGGTGCAATACCAGAAGGTCCTTTTGGAAAAATTGCTCCAAAAATTTCTAGCTAACAACGCTGGCAGCAGAGTACGTAGTTCCTTGGGCAACCGCGGAGGGGAGATGAAGGAGGCAAAAAATTTGGAAGATGGTGAAGGAGTACGTAGCAGACAATGTCAGCTTCCTCGGTGATCCCTCAGTGCCTTACAACTATTGGGTGTCCAAGCTGAACACATGGCACAAACTGGCGCTCTACACCTTGAAGGTGTCGGCCTGCCCTGCCACCAGCGTTTTGTCTGAGCGGGTATTTAGTGCTGCTGGGGGCATAATAACTGATAAGCACATCCTCCTGTCAACTGAAAATGCTGACAGGTTGACTCTTATAAAAATGAACAAGGCCTGGATTGCACCTGACTTCTCTACTCCACCAAAGAAAAGTGGCTGAACATAAGGACACTTTAAATGTGGCTTTTATTGTGTATTGAATACTAGTGATGGACGAACATCTGCCGGGGCGGTTCGCTAACATGATCGCGCAAACGCGATCAAATGTTCAGGAACCGCAAGTTCACGGCGGGTCCCATTCATTTTAATGGCAGGCGAACCTGAAAAACCTTCAGCTCCTATTTGCCGCCAAAAAATAATTACTAGAAGTGCACAAATAGTCCCACAACATGGACAGTGACATACCAGATGTATTATTTGAATTTGCGATTTCCATTCATTTTTGTTTTCAATGCGAAAGATCAGCAATATAATTTTCGCGTACGCGCATGCGCAAATGCACTATAAAGTAAGTATATTAGTATATAACACCACGCTTCAATCATTTTTTTTTGGGGGGGGACTGGTATATCACACCAGTAGAAATTATTTGTTCCAATAACGCTTGTCCCTCTATATACCTACAGTATCGCAGCAGAACCGAACACAACTGCCGCACAATACAAATGTGCTATAATATACTTTTTAACATAGAAAGTATATTATAATAATGTACAAGGAAGGCAATCCATTAGAATATACATGAAGATAAAACGTAACCTTTAATAATTTTACTATGAGGGTCCATTCACACGTCCGTAAGTGTTTTGCGGAAAACATGGACACCGGCAATGTGCATTCCGCAATTTGTGGACCGCACATCGCCGGCCCTATAATAGAAAATGCCTAATCTTGTCTGCAATTGCGGACAAGAATAGGACATGTTCTATTTTTTTGCGGAAATGGAAGCACAGATGCAGAAGTGCGGATCCGCGGATGAGGACAGCACATTCCGCCCCCATTGAAAATTAATGGGTCTGCACCCGTTCCGCAAAATTGCGGAACGGATGCGGACCCATTTTGCAGACGTGTGAATGGAAAAGATATCCCTCAAAATGAAAATAAATTTAATTATTAAAGTTAACCAAAAAGCATAGATGTGGTAGGCAATAACAAGTGCTCAGCGGCACTAAATCAGGTGCTCGGTGGCCACCATGTCCTACCACAATCCGGGGGGTTCCAGTGCACATCGATAAATCCAGGAGGGAAAGCAAAAAAACATCCATCCCTGGGCTAGATAATGATGTGGTATTGAAGGACAGGGTGGGCAAAGAACTCTCCCTGATATTGCCCTACAGGGGGGTGCTATTCTGGCCCTGATAGCCCAACCACAGACCACCCGCCCTGATAAGAGCGACCCCGTCCGGAACCTTACCCTATATAAAAATGGCCCTAGTAAGCCCCTAGCCCCTAGGCCCCTGACTTCCAGGTGATCACTATATAGATCTATGTGTTTTTGACTCATTATAAAAGTATATTATAAGTATATCACACCCCTCTGTGTATCACACATATCGATAGCACACCTATACTAGTGCTTAAAATGACTTTTGTGGCCCTATTAGCTAGCATTTGGTGTCCCCAGATCAGGTTTATTTATAAGGTAGGGGGTATGTCCATGTGCTGAAATGTCTCAATTGGCTGTCCTGTACCACCTGATGGATGTGTCATGGGTCAAAGTTCTTCACAATGTAAAAGAATATGACGGGTGCGAATTTCTCCATATGTTCGCATGGTCGGCGAATCGTGAACACGCAAAGTTCGCCGCGAAACGACCGCCGGGCGAACCGCAAGGCCATCTCTATTGAATACACTGTATTACCATGCACCCCTTCCACCACAAAAAAGGCTATATAGTTCAATCTTCCTTTTCTCTTCCTCCTCCATCATATCAACATGCTTATTATGCTGCCCTCACTCATGTTTAAAAGGGTCATCTCAGCAGCAGACCGTCACCCCTAATGTTTTATAGGGTCACCAGCAGGCCCTTGCCCATAATGTTTTAGATGGTCAGATCAGCAGCCTGCACTCGCCCCTAATGTTTTAGAGGGTCTGCTCATCAGCAGTCCCTCACCCCTAATGTTTTAGAGGGTCATTCGAGCAGCAGACATTCATCCTTAATGTTTTAGATGGTCAGATTAGCATCAGGCCCTCGCCCCTAATGTTTTATAGGGTCACCAGCAGGCCCTTGCTCCTAATGTTTTTGAGGGTCACCAGCAGGCCATCAATCATAATATTTCAAGGGTGTGTATGATGCCCTCCTTTATGTGTAATAAATGGTGTACTGGAGTGCCGGTTCCTTGTAATTTTTGTCATCCATTTCCCTTAATGCATAGGCTGTATGAGTGTAGGAGTCCCACTACCTGAACAATTGTATCACAATGTGAATGAGGCCCTCCTATATGTGATATACAGGTTGTATCGGAGTGCCTCTTCCTTGTAATTTTTGGCAGCATTTTATATACAAGTAAATATACAGGAAAGAATGTTTCCTAACATTTTTTCCTCTAAAATCGATTTTATCTTCGGTTTTGTGCGTATTATTGTCAGTCTGTAAAAGTGGCGTACTACTCAGACAACATTGTTCCCAGCAGCGACCTGGTAGTCCAAGATGCATCCAGACATCCTCCCCATGCTTTTCCCGAACACCATTTCAGTGGTGTTTCCATCAATTTCTGACCTTTTCATGTGAACCAGACATCCTCCCCTCTTCAGAGCAGGGGGTGCTCTGTAGAGCACCCGAGCATCCCAAAATGATCTACTGGAGCACCAGAGCATCCGAGGACTTTGGTGCTCGATCAACACTATTAGTGATACCTTGATTATTAAACCAGGTATTTATACTTTTGGCAATGTAGGCAGGTGCCAAGTCTTGCTGGAAAATGAAAGCAGCATTTTCATAAAGCATGTCAGAAGAGGGCAATACGAAGTGCCCTAAAATTGCCTGCTAGACCTCTGCAGTGACTTTGAACTTGATACAACACAGCGGACCAACACCAGCAGATCACATAGCTCCCTAAACCATCACAGACTGTGGACCCTTCACACTAGACCTCAAGCAACTTGGATTGTGTGCTTCTCCACTCTTCCTCCAGACTCTGGGACCTTGATTTCCAAATGAAATGCAAACTTTACTTTCATTTGAAAACAGGACTTTGGACCACTGAGCAACAGTCCTGTCCTTTTTCTTCTTAGCTCCTTAAACTTAAAACTTTTTAATGCAAGCCTCCCCTACTTGAATGTCTTTGAGAACTCTAGCCTCTAGCTGGCATAGACTTCAGTTTCTGGGGCATTCGCAGGGCAGGAATGTGCCTAATTTACTAAGAAGCATCTGCCTCTTAATTAATTAGGCACAACTCACTTCAGCGCAGGACGCATGGGTATGCCATTCTTGATACATGTCTGTGTTTGTTTCAAAAAGTGGAGTGTTTTTAGTATTGTCCGTAGAGTAGCTTTTGTGACAAATTTATAAAGTATTTGTGACATTTTATAAATTGTCCGTGCCATTGGTTGGCATTTAATATTTTCATACAGGCACACAGATCTTTTGTGGGAGGAGTTATATTTTTAGCCAGACTTATAATTCATGACTTTTTAAAAGGTTGCCCAAAATTCGCAAATCTACTCCATTCCTTTAGGGGAGTGAAAAGACATGGCACCTCTAAAAATAACATCAGACTTCAAACTGAAAAAAAAAAAAAAAATCACTATGTAATAACATGTAAAAGCACTAGGCAACAAATATAATAAATGGAATGTGAAAATTGGAAAATCTGATTTATAAATGTTAAAAAAAAAACAGCAGACACTCCAAAAAGGGACTTCAAATATTACTCTCATAATACAGTATTCCCAATTAGAGAGAAGCAAATATATTCTTAAGAACCAAAACTTTACCAGAATTTCTTCATCAAATTTTTTTGTGGAAGAGAGACAGACAAATTGGACCCAAATTTGCTAATCTCTGATACCACTGTTTACCCTGTCTAAAACTTAGACACTATTAGTTAATCTGCCAAATTATATTTCCTGCACATTATAGGGAACCGTAACTTCACTCTCTCCTAGTGCAGTATATACCTGCTAGCTGCTACTATTTCTGTTGGGAAAAAGGTCTTGCTTTTTTCATACACTGTATGCCAATTCATATGTGTTTATTATGCTTGCCAAACTAAATTGAGCTAATATCACTGTTAATAGAAATAGTTTAGTTTTATCCTAAGGTTGAATAATAAAACTGTAGGCCATCACTGCCATTTATAGAAGAGACTTTCCTCATCTGTCATAACACAGAAGCTGTGAAAAATGAAATCATAAATTTAATTTAGAGGCCAATTTGCAGTTAATCTATGGAGTAATTTATCTGTGAATAATGCAGCAATTTGGATGCATGGTCAGTCAATCCAGTTTGATTTATTAGGATTTAAACATTTTTTCTCTCATTAACGATAATTATGCCATGCAGGAAAAGATTCTTCTCTAATAGTAAGGTAGCTTTTTTCCACATTGTATCATTGGTTTGGTAAAGGTCTTTGTTTTGAAGACTCAATGTAAGAGAAACCTTTCATCCAACGATATATGAGGCATTTATATTCTGAACTGTATCTCTTCAAAGCATATGTGCGAATTGATGGAACGGGATTGGTTTATGACTGCTTCCATTAAGTGTAAAATTGTGAATATGTTAGCATTAGAATGATATTCTATGCTGAAGCAGTTGAAGTTTTGCAGCAGTAGATGAAGCTGGCAGATTAATGTATTTTATTATTTTCTAATTCAACAGTTAAATATATACATGCATCCCAGAGATTAAATTTCAATAATTTTAAGTGAATGTGATGTTCATGCAAATTATATCTTTATATTATTTGATGTTTCTGCTTCTGAATTATTTTCAATCAGAGACAGAACCTGGGGTTTAAGTTTTTATAGTGTTGTTAGAAACTGTTACACAATAGCGCTTATTATACAGTGGACCTTAAAACCTAACATTATATAAAAAACGATGTTTCTTTTAAACATAGAAATGCTACAAAGAATAGAGGGGTTATTCTCTTGCTGACTTTTTTCATCTTCAGCAGACTAACCGAGGAAGTAAGTGTAACGGTCGCGTACACACACACACAGGGGGAAGGGAAGTGACCACTGCGCTCCACTCTTACCCCTGGCCCTGCCTACTTGCCTCGCGAGTCCTAATGACAGGGGACAACTGGACGGCAATCCCTTACTTGGAGTAAGTGCAGGGATGACAGACAAACAACGGGACGTGAACGGACCGAGTCAATACCAGGAAAGCTGCAAAGTACAAATGGAGCAAGCAGAGAATTGTCAGGAGAAGCCGGGGTCATAAATACCAGGAGAGCAGAGAAGTACAAGAGGAGTCCTAAGAGAGTAGTCAGGTGGGAGCCGAGGTCACAATACCAGGACGGAAGCGCAGTACAGGAGGAGCAGGCACAAGGATGGTCAGGGAACAGGATCAGGTAAGTATTCAGCAGTCCAACAAATAGCCAGGAACCTAGAAATTAACAGGCAACCTGTAGCCAGCAGGCCTCCTGTATTTATAGTGGGGAGTGAGGGTCATGTGACGTGGCCAGCGTCACATGACCGACAGACCAACCAGTCGAGCACCGAGTGATCAGCTCGGCGCTCAAGGCAGACTAGGAGCAGGGAGCCACCCAGCTAGTAAAGCCGCCCTGGGAATGAGGTCAAACACAGAACCTCATTCCAAAAGCTAAGCAACAGTTCTGCGGGCAATGGGGGACCGAGTGCACCTTCGGAACCCCGTGACAGTAAGGCTTAGCCAAATGGATGGGATTAATGATCTTTCTGCTCTAGTGCAGACAGGACACAGAAGTGATCTTTCTGCTATAACCACTCATCTCAGGCCCCTTTCACACGGTCGAGTATTCCGCGCGGATGCGATGCGTGAGGTGAATGCATTGCACCTGCACTAAATACCGACCCATTCATTTCTATGGGGCTGTTCAGATGAGTGGTGATTTTCACGCATCACTTATGCGTTGCGTGAAAATCGCAGTATGCTCTATAATCAGCGTTTTTCACGGCCCCATAGAGGTGAATGGGGTTGCATGAAAATCGCAAGCATCCGCAAGCAAGTGCGGATGCGGTGCGATTTTCATGCATGGTTGCTAGGAGACGATCGGGATGGAGACCCGATCATTATTATTTTCCCTTAAAACATGGTTATAAGGGAAAATAATAGCATTCTGTATACAGAATGCAAAGTAAAATAGGGTTGGAGGGGTTAAAAAAAATAAAAAATACTTTAACTCACCTTAGTCCACTTGATCGCGGCCCGGCATCTCCTTCTGTCTCCTTTGTTGAAATAGGACCAGTGGTGAGCATTAAATACAGTTACAGGACCTTTGATGACGTCACTCCGGTCATCACATGGTACGTCACATGATCTTTTACGATGGTGATGGATCATGTGATGACCGGAGTGACGTCATCAAAGGTCCTGTAACTGTACTTAATGCTCACCACAGGTCCTATTCAACAAAGGAGACAGAAGGAGATGTCGGGCCGCGATCAAGTGGACTAAGGTGAGATAATTTATTTTTATTTATTTTTTAATCCCTCCAGCGCTGTTTTACTTTGCATTCTGTATTCAGAATGCTATTATTTTCGCTTATAACCATGTTATAAGGGAAAATAATACAATCTACAGAACACCGATCCCAAGCCCGAACTTCTGTGAAGAAGTTCGGGTTTGGGTACCAAACATGCGCGATTTTTCTCACGCGAGTGCAAAACGCATTACAATGTATCGCTAATCAGCATTTGTACTTTTATAGTGTCTGTAAGTGATCAAAACTGATCACAGTCAGATCTATAATTGTATTAGTGTCACCTTAGCTCGCCCTCCACCCAAAACGCAGTGTTTGCCCGATCAGGCCTGATCGGTCGCCCACACGTGCGTTCACCCACGCCCGCCCCGCCGCAGTGACAAAAAATAAATATTTTTTTGATCACTGCACAATCACTTTCCAAGCACTGCGGCGATAAAAAAATCTGTTTTGATATTTTTTATCAATCGCAGCGGCCTCCGGTACTTCGCTAGCCTCCCCTTTGTAAGACAGGCTTGCTTTTTTTCTTGGGTAGTCTCAGGGAATACCCCTAAATTTAGTAGTCCAAATGTCAAACAGGGGGTATTCTTCTGAAGAGGCCTACAGGATTCTGACCCAGTCGGATGAGGAATGGGAACCCTCATCTGACAAATCTAGCGGGTCAGAATATGAACCTGTAGAAAGCAGTGGCAGTCTGACCCAAAGTTTGGACGAGGAGGTTGAGGTCCCTGATAGCACCAAGCGCACCCGGCCCTGTGTCGCTAGACCACAGGTTGTGCAGGATCCGCTTCAAGAGCAGCAGAGTGGGGCTGGCGCTGTCGGATCACGTGGTGAGGCATACACCAGCAGCGCAGCCCTCCCTAGACCTAGTACCAGCACTGCCGTACAACATGGGAAGTGGCGAGCACCAGAAGGGCAGTTGAAGCTGGTACGGTGGCACCGCACAGACAGGCCCATAGACCCCCTAGAGTCCCTGAGGTGCTGGCAAATCCTGATTGGCAGTCCCCAACTTCAGCCGCACCATTAGTTCCCCCTTTCATCGCCCAGTCTGGAGTTCGGGTTGAGACAGCTCAGATCGGTTCGGCCCTGGGATTTTTTGAGCTGTTCTTGACTGCGGAGCTCTTGGACTTAGTCGTGGCAGAAACAAATCGGTATGCCACTCAATTTATAGCCGCCAACCCGGGAAGCTTTTATGCCCAGCCTTTCCGGTGGAAACCAGTCCAAGTTTCCGAATTAAAAAAATTTCTGGGCCTTCTCCTGAACATGGGTCTAACCAAAAAGCATGAATTGCGGTCTTATTGGTCCATGAACCCGATTCATCACATGCCCATGTTCTCTGCTGCTATTTCCATGGCACGATTTGAGGCCATCCTGCGTTTCCTGCACTTTAGCGACAACACCACCTCCCGTCCCAGAGACCACCCAGCTTTTGACCGGCTCAACAAAATTCAGCCCCTCATAGACCACTTCAACCAGAAATTTGCAGATTTGTATACCCCTGAGCAAAACATCTGCGTAGATGAGTCCCTAATACATTTTACCGGGCGCCTTGGCTTCAAACAATACATCCCAAGCAAGCGCGCCCGGTATGGGGTCAAATTGTATAAGCTCTGTGAAAGGGCCACAGGCTATACCCACAAATTTCGGATCTATGAGGGAAAAGATCAGACCCTGGAGCTGGTCGGTTGCCCTGACTACCTGGGGAGCAGTGGGAAGACTGTCTGAGACTTGGTGTCACCCTTATTTGGCAAGGGGTACCATCTTTATGTGGACAATTTCTACACAAGTGTGCCCCTGTTCATTGAAAAGCCCCTCTGTGTCCACGACTATAATTTGCGCATGGGAGTGGTGGACTTCAATGACCAGATGTTGTCTCCATATTTAGTTTCCCGACGCACCAGACGCTGGTATAAGAAGGTGTCTGTATATTTAATTCAATTGGCTGCATATAATAGTTTTGTTCTCTACAGTAAGGCTGGGAGAACACGATCCTTCCTCAAATTTCAGGAAGAAATCATCAAGAACCTCCTGTATCCAGAAGGTTCCGTGACCCCATCCACCAGTGTAGTTAGCCGTCTACACGAGAGACCCGAATCTAGGTGTAAGGACTTATCAGTCTCCTGAAGACCTGGAGCAGGTGGAAGCTCGATAACCTGATCCTGCCGAGTCCGGCCGTAACAACGTCTCGGGATGAGACCGAAACGTTGGCCTTAAGTCTTATCTTGTGGATGGATAAATAAATAACTAACTACCTAACTCGAGTGCCGCGGTTTCATATTTCTATATACTGACTGTCGCTACCGCTGAGCACCGGACCATTGTTAAGGAGTGCCGTCCAAACAACTTTTACATTGCAAAAAAGTGTCACACATGTGGTATCGCCGTACTCAGGAGAAGTTGGGCAATGTGTTTTGGGGTGTCATTTTACATATACCCATTTTGGGTGAGAGAAATATCTTGGTCAAATGCCAACTTTGTATAAAAAAATGGGAAAAGTTGTCTTTTGCCGAGATATTTCTCTCACCCAGCATGGGTATATGTAAAATGACACCCCAAAACACATTGCCCAACTTCTCCTGAGTACGGAAATACCACATGTGTGACACTTTTTTGCAGCCTAGGTGGGCAAATGGGCCCACATTCCAAAGAGCACCTTTCGGATTTCACCGGCCATTTTTTACAGATTTTGATTTCAAACTACTTACCACACATTAGGGCCCCTAGAATGCCAGGGCAGTATAACTACCCCACAAGTGACCCCATTTTGGAAAGAAGACACCCCAAGGTATTCCGTGAGGTGCATGGGCGAGTTCCTAGAATTTTTTATTTTTTGTCACAAGTTAGCTGAAAATGATGATTTTTTATATATATTTTTTTTTTCTTACAAAGTCTCATATTCCACTAACTTGTGACAAAAAATAAAAACTTCCATGAACTCACTATGCCCATCACGAAATACCTTGGGATGTCTTCTTTCCAAAATGAGGTCACTTGTGGGGTAGTTATACTGCCCTGGCATTCTAGGGGCCCTAATGTGTGGTAAGTAGTTTGAAATCAAAATCTGTAAAAAATGGCCGGTGAAATGCTAAAGGTGCTCTTTGGAATGTGGGCCCCTTTGCCCACCTAGGCTGCAAAAAAGTGTCACACATGTGGTATTGCCGTACTCAAGAGAAGTTGGCCAATGTGTTTTGGGGTGTCATTTTACATATACCCATGCTGGGTGAGATAAATATCTTGGCAAAAGACAACTTTTCAAAATTTTTTATACAAAGTTGGCATTTGTCCAAGATATTTATCTCACCCAGCATGGGTATATGTAAAATGACACCCCAAAACACATTGCCCAACTTCTCCTGAGTACGGCAATACCACATGTGTGACATTTTTTTGCAGCCTAGGTGGGCAAAGGGGCCCACATTCCAAAGAGCACCTTTCGGATTTCACCGGCCATTTTTTACAGATTTTGATTTCAAACTACTTTGCATGCATTTGGGCCCCTAAAATGCCAGGGCAGTATAACTACCCCACAAGTGACCCCATTTTGATAAGAAGACACCCCAAGGTATTTTGTGATGGGCATAGTGAGTTCATGGAAGTTTTTATTTTTTGTCACAAGTTAGTGGAATATGAGACTTTGTAAGAAAAAAAAAATCATCATTTTCCGCTAACTTGTGACAAAAAATAAAAAATTCTAGGAACTCGCCATGCCCCTCACGGAATACCTTGGGGTGTCTTCTTTCCAAAATTGGGTCACTTGTGGGGTAGTTATACTGCCCTGGCATTCTAGGGGCCCTAATGTGTGGTAAGTAGTTTGAAATCAAAATCTGTAAAAAATGACCTGTGAAATCCGAAAGGTGCTCTTTGGAATGTTGGCCCCTTTGCCCACCTAGGTTGCAAAAAAGTGTCACACATGTGGTATTGCCGTACTCAGGAGAAGTTGGGCAATGTGTTTTGGGGTGTCATTTTACATATACCCATGCTGGGTGAGATAAATATCTTGGTCAAATGCCAACTTTGTATAAAAAAATGGGAAAAGTTGTCTTTTGCCAAGATATTTCTCTCACCCAGCATGGGTATATGTAAAATGACACCCCAAAACACATTGCCCAACTTCTCCTGAGTACGGCAATACCACATGTGTGACACTTTTTTGCAGCCTAGGTGGGCAAAGGGGTCCAAATTCCAAAGAGCACCTTCCGGATTTCACCTGCCATTTTTTACAGATTTTGATTTCAAACTACTTCGCACGCATTTGGGCCCTTAAAATGCCAGGGCAGTATAACTACCCCACAAGTGACCCCATTTTGGAAAGAAGACACCCCAAGGTATTTCGTGATGGGCATAGTGAGTTCATGGAAGTTTTTATTTTTTGTCACAAGTTAGTGGAATATGAGACTTTGTAAGAAAAAAAATAAAAAAAATCATCATTTTCCGCTAACTTGTGACAAAAAATAAAAAGTTCTATGAACTCAATATGCCCATCAGCGAATACCTTAGGGTGTCTAATTTCCGAAATGGGGTCATTTGTGGGGTGTTTGTACTGTCTGGCCATTGTAGAACCTCACGAAACATGACAGGTGCTCAGAAAGTCAGAGCTGCTTCAAAAAGCGGAAATTCACATTTTTGTACCATAGTTTGTAAACGCTATAACTTTTACCCAAACCATTTTATTTTTTACCCAAACATTTTTTTTTATCAAAGACATGTAGAACAATAAATTTAGAGAAAAATTTATATATGGATGTCGTTTTTTTTGCAAAATTTTACAACTGAAGTGAAAAATGTCATTTTTTTTGCAAAAAAAATCGTAAAATTTCGATTAATAACAAAAAAAAGTAAAAATGTCAGCAGCAATGAAATACCACCAAATGAAAGCTCTATTAGTGAGAAGAAAAGGAGGTAAAATTCATTTGGGTGGTAAGTTGCATGACCAAGTAATAAACGGTGAAAGTAGTGTAGTGCAGAAGTGTAAAAAGTGGCCTGGTCATTAAGGGTGTTTAAGCTATGGGGGCTGAGGTGGTTAAGTGGTGATAACTTTAAAAAAAATGCTTTGACTTATCCAGGCCATTCTGAGATTGTTTTTTCGTCACATATTGTACTTCATGACACTGGTAAAATGAAGTAAAAAATACCAAATTTACCAAAAAAAATTTAAAAAATTCACATTTTTAAGTTTCAATTTCTTTACTTCTATAATACATAGTAATACCTCCAAAAATAGTCATTACTTTACATTCCCCATATGTCTACTTCATGTTTGGATCATTTTGGGAATGATATTTTATTGTTTGGGGCTGTTACAAGGCTTAGAAGTTTAGAAGCAAATCTTGACATTTTTCAGAAATGTTCAAAAATCCAAATTTTAGGGACCAGTTCAGGTCTGAAGTCACTTTTGCGAGGCTTACATAATAGAAACCACCCAAAAAACTACACCCCTCAAGGTATTCAAAACTGATTTTACAAACTTTGTTAACCCTTTAGGTGTGCCACAAGAATTAATGGAATATATAGATACAATTTAAAAATTTCACTTTTCTGGCAGATTTTCCATTTTAATATTTTTTTTCCAGTTACAAAGCAAGGGTTAACAGCCAAACCAAACTCAATATTTTTGGAACTGATTCTGTAGTTTACAGAAACACCCCATATGTGGCCGTAAACCGTTGTACGGGCACACGGCAGGGCGCAGAAGGAAAGGAATGCCATACGGTTTTTGGAAGGCAGGTTGTGCTGGACAGTTTTTTTTCAACACCATGTCCCATTTGAAGCCCCCCTGATGCACCCCTAGAGTAGAAACTCCATAAAAATGACCCCATCTAAGAAATTACACCCCTCAAGGTATTCAAAACAGATTTTACAAACGTCGTTAACCCTTTAGGTGTTCCACAAGAGTTATTGGCAAATGGAGAGGAAATTTCAGAATTTCAATTTTGTGGCAAATTTTCCATTTTAATCCATTTTTCCCAGTAAGAAAGCAAGGGTTAACAGCCAAACAAAACTAAACATTTATTGCTGGGATTCTGTAGTTTACAGAAACACCTCATATGTGGTCGTAAACTGTTGTACGGGCACACAGTAGGGCGCAGCAGGAAAGGAATGCCATACGGTTTTTGGAAGGCAGCTTTTGCTGGACTGTTTTTTTTGACACCATGTCCCATTTGAAGCCCCCCTGATGCACCCCTAGAGTAGAAACTCCATAAAAGTGACCCCATCTAAGAAATTACACCCCTCAAGGTATTCAAAACTGATTTTACAAACATTGTTAACCCTTTAGGTGTTCCACAAGAGTTATTGGCAAATGGAGATGAAATTTCAGAATTTAAATTTTTGGGCAAATGTTCCATTTTAATCCTTTTTTTCCAGTAACAAAGCAAGGGTTAACAGCCAATCAAATCTCAATATTTATGGCCCTGATTCTGTAGTTTACAGAAACACCCCATATGTGGTTGTAAACTGCTGTACGGGCACACGGCAGGGCGCAGATGGAAAGGAATGCCATACGGTTTTTGGAAGGCAGATTTTTGCTGGACTGTTTTTTTGACACCATGTCGCATTTGAAGCCCCCTTGATGCACCCATAGAGTAGAAACTCCAAAAAAGTGACCCAATTTTAGAAACTACGGGATAGTGTGGAAGTTTTGTTGGTGCTAGTTTAGGATACATATGATTTTTGGTTTCTCAATATTACACTTTTTGTGAGGCAAGGTAACAAGAAATAGCTGTTTTGGCACCGTTTTTATTTTTTGTTATTTACAAAATTCATCTGACAGGTTAGATCATGTGGTATTTTTATAGACCAGGTTGTCACGGACGCGGTGATACCTAATATGTATACTATTTATTTAATTATGTAAGTTTTACACAATGATTTCTTTTTTTAAACAAAAAAAAATCATGTTTTAGTGTTTCCATGATCTGAAAGCCATAATTTTTTCAGTTTTTAGGCGATTACCTTAGGTAGGGTAATATTTTTGCGGGATGAGATGACGGTTTTATTGGCACTATTTTGGGGTGTGTGTGACTTTTTGATCGCTTGCTATTACACTTTTTCTGATGTAAGGTGACAAAAAATGGTTTATTTAGCACAGTTTTTATTTAAATTTTTTTACGGTGTTCACCTGAGGGGTTAGTTCATGTGATATTTTTATAGAGCCGGTCGATACGGACGCGGCGATACCTAATATGTATACTTTTTTTTAAATTTATGTAAGTTTTACACAATAACATTTTTTTTTTTAACAAAAAAAAATGATGTTTTAGTGTCTCCATATTCTGAGCCATAGTTTTTTTTTTTTTGGGCGATTGTCTCAGGTAGGGGCTCATTTTGTGCGGAATGAGGTGTTGGTTAGATTGGTACTATTTTGGTGGGCAAACACCTTGTTGATCACTTGCTGTTGTACTTTTTTGTGATTGTTTATTTAGCACAGTTTTTTTTTTTTTTTTACGCCGTTCATCTGAGGGGTTAGGTCATGTTATATGTTTATAGAGCCAGTCGATACGGACGCGGCGATACCCAATATGTATACTCCCCCCCCCCCTATTTTTTGCCAATTTTTACTTTATTTAGGGAAAATGACATTTTTGTTTATTTTTACTTGAAACTTTTAATTTTTGGGGGGAAAACTTTATTTTTTCAACTTTTTTTTCACTTTATTTTTTGTCCCACTTTGGGACTTGAACTTTTGTGGGTCTAATCCCTTTACAATGCATTCCAATACTTCTGAATTGTAATGCATTGGCTGTATGAGTAATACTGTGTGTATTACTCATACAGCTTCCTGCCTGTGAGATCCAGGGGGCTGGATCTCACAGGCTCGTCACCGGAAGGCAGCGCAATGCCTTCCTTAAGCATCGCGCTGCCTTGCATGCCATTGGGTCCCCCCTACAGCCGCATGGGGACCCGATGGCACCGCCCGCCGCAACTGCAAGTAAAAGCCGCAAACCGCAGGTCTGAATTGACCTGCGGTTTGCGGCGATCGCCGACACAGGGGGGTCACGGGACCTTCCCGCGCATTTAGCCAAGGTGCCTGATTTGAGCAGGCACCTTGTTCCGATCACCGCCCGCCGGGTGGCGGTGATCGGAAATACACATGACGTACCGGTACGTCATGTGTCCTTAAGTACCAGGACAGCATGCCATACCGGTATGTCATGTGTCTTGGAGAGGTTAAACTGATGAACGAGCGTTTTGCTCTTTTATCAAGTGATTAGTAGCACATTTACACTGGCCCATTATCAGGAATGAGGATTCCTTCCTGATATTAAGCCCGGCAAATGTGCAGTGTAAATCCTTGTTAAGAACTTATCACTTGACTGTGAGGAGGAGATAGTGCAAGGATGATCTCCTGGGACAAGACAGAAAATGTTGTTATGTATTTCTCAGTTTTAAATTTAATATGCATCAAAGTAGGACCAAGGGAAAGGATGAGATGAAGAGAGGAAGTGCTGGGACTTATTCTTTTCTGCATTTACTGTTCCTTCCTGTACACCACCCCATACACTTATCACCTATCCATACCATTAAGTGCCCCACCATGGCATGTGACCTCCTGTGACTTTTTTTTAAAACAATGCCTACTCTTGATATGGGATTTTTCTCTTGCGCTCATGGACCTCAAAAAAAGTTTTCTTTCCCTGGACGTAGGATACTACTTTATGGTCCCATTAAAGGGGATATTTAGCTGTTCAGTCATACAGTAGCTCTGTGACATGAAGTGCCACTAGAACTTCACAGCACTGTTAACCTTGTGGTGGAGGAGGCTAGTTACTCCAATACTGCTCTCATTGAAGTAAATGGGAACATCACTACAATGATGAGTTCTGCAAACTACACAGTTGAATCAGCTGTGTGGTTTTCGCACCAACCTCAGACAAGTCATGAAAAAGTAATATGCAAACAGCAAGGTGTTGGAGTCAAACCAATCAGCTAGTGATGGCCTATCCTGGGGAAAACTTGGATAACCCCTTTAAAAACTAATGGTGTATTTGCATCCTCTCTGAACTAGTATAGAAAATACAACTTCAATACCTGTCTCAAGAAATTAGCGATTTTCTTAAAAATTCGGTTTGGTCGGTTTGACAAATTTTCCAAAAAGATTTGATTTGACTAGTGTTGATCGAGCATGCTCGGCTGTACACCAGTTTGGCTCGAGCATCTCGAGCCAATAAACGTGCAGGTAAGTACTGCCCTCACTGAAATGCCGTAGCCATGTTGGCTTCTGTCATTAGATTGATTGGCTGTGCTGAGGAAGGGACAGACAGTGTAGGGAGTGATATAAGAATATTTTTATTACAAAAACTTTTCAGAGACCCAAAAGTCCTTTTAAGGACTATTTTGTGTGGCAGCAATATCTCTTTGTAGCACATCCTGCACTAAATAGTGTGCAATAGTTAGGCTGCTGCAGACAGTGTAAAGTGTAAAGTGTGCGCCTCCAAAAAATATCTGTGACATCCAGTGTACTTTTTCCGTAGATGGTGTCCGCTGCAGACAGTTACATTAGCTGCGCCACATCTCCTGTGTAAAGTGTGTGCATCCAAAAAATATCTTTGACATCCAGTGTACTTTTTCCATAGACGTCTGCTGTGGACAGTGACATTAGCTGCGCCACATCTCCAGTGTAAAGTGTGCGCATCCAAAAAATATCTGACATCCACTGTACTTTTTGTGTAGACGGTGTCCACTGCGGACAGTGACATTAGCTGTGGAAAATGGTAATTGAAGCAGCGCTCACCTGCGTTCGGCCACTCAGAAGCACGGATACAGCCCGGACCCTGCTGACATGAATTGTAGACAAAAAATAAAGAAATCCAGCTTCTGAAAAATGTGTCACTTTATTCCAACGTTAAAATCTCCACATACAGGAAAAAACGTACAAGTTCTACGCGTTTCGGCCCTAAAAAAAAGTAATGGTCCTTACTCATGACAGAGTCATGAGTAAGGACCATTAAGTTTTTTTTAGGTCCGAAACACGTAGAACCTGTAATTTTTTTCCTGTATGTGGAGATTTTAATGTTGGAATAAAGTGACACATTTTTCAGAAACTGGATTTCTTTATTTTTCATCTACAGTGACATTAGCTGCGCCACATCTCGTGTGTAAAGTATGCGCATCCCAAAAATATATGACATCCAGTGTACTTTTTCTGTAGACGATGTCCGCTGTGGACAGTGACATTAGCTGTGCCACATCTCCGGAGTAAAGTGTGCGCATCCCAAAAATATCTGTAACATCCAGTGTACTTTTTCCGTAGACGGTGTCTTCTGCGGGCAGTGACATTACCAGCGCCACATCTGCAGTGTAATGTGTGCGCTGAATTTTTTTCATCTGTGACACACAGTGTTCTTTTTCAATAGATGATTCAGCCAGACAGACTAGCGGAACAATGCTGAAGCCAGTAACTCCTTTGTATCCTGTGCTGAATCCAGATGGCACATATTATGTGCCAGAGGGTTAGGTTGCCCCTTCTACTGCACCCTTAAATCCCTTGAATGTGCCCATCATAATGGGAGTGGAGACACGGGGACAGAAAGAACAGAAAGAGCAGCAGGAGGAGGAAGAGACAAAACCTCCTCAAGACCCAGCAGTCACTACTCCAGTTAGCCCCCCTTCCGTCATGCACCTGCCAGGAGAAGCAGGAGGAGGAGAGACAGTGGAAGTGTGGAGTGAAGAAATGAGGGGAGATGGAGAAGAGAAAGAGACCTGGAGGTGGCCAGGTTAGCCGGACAAATAGAGTTCCTGACCAGACAAGCTCAGACCCCTATGCCTCCCCCTGAAATGAGCCATCAGGGGAGATACGTGACTTTTAACCCCACACAGGCCACCAATCTGGTGAACTCTCTCCCCAACCCCGAACAACATCCCATGTCCTTCTATAGGGCATTAGAACAGATCAAAAAAACGCATTCTGCCACATGGAGGTATCTCTCTGGACTTACCCAAATTAAGGCAGGAGATTCTTTTTGGCCAACCATGCTGCCAGCCCTGACACATGGGGATGAAGAATACCAAAAAACCTATCAGTCTGGAGTTCATTTCTGTGAATTATTAGAGACTTGGGCTAGGACCAGACTGGCCAATCAGGCTATCCAATTCAGGATATTAAACAAGATAAGGCAGAGTCAGTGGAAAAATTTGCAAAACGAATGGAGCAAATGTTTAAGGACCTGGGGTTCTCTAAACAGGACCCAGTGCAAACCAGGATGCTGCCTAGTGCCTTTGCTGATGGAGTAAAATCTCACATCCAAAAGTCTCTAAAGACTACGTGTCCGGAGTATCGTTCTGTTCCTCTAGAAACGTTAACCTTGGTGGCTAAAGGCATAGAGGCAGTTCCCAAAACTAACATAATGCTCGCAGCAGAGGAGTGCCCCTCCCGCCCGAGGGGAAATATTTCAGAAGTGCCGGCATAACCCCTCTCAGCGAGGAAGAAGGGGGCCACCCCATGTGTCTACATGGGTTCCCCCTGCTCCCCCTCCTCCTCCTCCGCAACAGGGAGAGGAGGAGTACCACGCCCCTTAGGACAGTGGCAAGCCAGATACACACGTCGGAGGAGCCAACCCCACCATGGCCGTCCTCCCTACCCACTGTGGACCTGCACATACAGTGCAGCTGCAGATAGGGGGAGACATACACACTTTTCTTGTGCATACTGGTGCATCCAGACGTGTAATCCGACGTGATGAGATCCCCGACCCCTCCTTCCTGGACAACATTGCAGTGCATCGGCATTGATGGTTATGCTCATTCCTCTCCCTTAACAAAACCGCTTAGTGTTTCTTTTGGACCACAGCTGTCCAATAAAGTGCTTTCACAATTTGTAGTCTCCTCCACGTGTCCACTTGATTTTGGCCCCATCTGGAGGAGCCGCTATTTCATCACTGCAGGTGGAACTCCTGTAAAACATGCTGAAGCTGTGCAAGCACTAATGTAGGCCGTGACACTCCCTAAGCGGGTGGCCATACTTAAGGTCAAGGCACACTGAAAATAAGATACTCCAGAGACCCAAGGAAATGCCAGAGCTGACAGAGCAGGAAAGGAAGCTGCAATGAGGAGAAGGGAGGAGGTGAAGACAATGGTAGCCCAGACACGGTCAAAGGTCATAAGAGACGAGACTCAGATGCCACGTGAGTACTACACTATCAAAGAAAAGGTCCATGCCCCGAGAAAGGTGGAGAATACTTCTGAAGGACTTCCTAAAGGACTCTATGGGGACAAATTGTTCCTGATAGACAAAATGGAGCATCAGATGAAAAAGTGTCTGCATGAGGTAGGAAGGGAGCGGAACCAGACTCAGATGATGATTACATGTGGAAGCTTGGGCATCTAATATGCCTACCCGAACTCTTTACCCTATGACTGTGATATGGGCACATGGCCCTACTCATTTCGGGAAGGAAGCCATGAATAATTGTCACGGCTGTGTGTGAGCAACAAGAGCATGCACAGAAAATAGAGCTACTGACCGGACCCAAACTAGGGAGGATAAAGGGTGACCCCTGTCCGACCCTCAAAAGCTCTCCCTATGCTGCTAAGCCCATGCCCCGATCCAAATGGTGGAAGGAGGCATGCCCGCGTACCTAAGACTGATGGCCACTGTAACCCCTACAATAGTGGAAGGGGCACGGCCACCGGTGCCCTGCTCAGTATATGGAGGGAACCGTGGTCGCCTCGGATCCAGTCAGAAAACACACAGATACACAGCAATGTCTGCACACTTAGCTGAAGGGCTGCAGCCGCAGTGAAGATGGATCTAAAGACAGGCTGGCAATATCCGGAGTACTTGCTGCAGCAGAACACAGGTCCAGTGAAAGGATAGCATACAAGGGAACATACTCAAGCAAGAGCTACAACCCAAATGAGAAATATAATCCACACCTACAATAGGAGGAGGGGGAATATAAAGGCAGGGAAATCAAACGGAGGAGAAACAGCTGGGAGGAAGGAAACAGAAAACTCCTCCCAGCTCTAGTAGTGACATCATCACAGGGGTGGAGAAACAGAGCTGTGAGAACGTCCCAAATCTCTGGTAGTGACAGTACCCCCCCCCTCTACGGGTGGACTCCGGACACCCAGGACCCACCTTCTCAGGATGAGCCCTATGAAATGCCCTGATGAGGCGAGTGGCTTTAATGTCCGACACCGGAACCCACATCCTCTCCTCAGGACCATAACCCTTCCAATGAACGAGGTACTGGAGAGAACTGCGGACAATGCGAGAGTCCACAATTCTGGAAACCTCAAACTCCAGATTGCCATCAACCAAAATCGGAGGAGGAGGCAAAGAGGAGGGTACCGTGGGCTGGACATATGGTTTTAAGAGAGATCTGTGAAATACATTATGTATCTTCCAAACCCGTGGAAGATCAAGACGGAAGGCAACAGGATTGATGACTGACAAGATTTTATAAGGCCCAATAAACTTGGGACCCAATTTCCAGGAGGGAACCTTCAGTTTAATATTTCTTGTAGACAACCACACCAGATCACCCACACTCAGGTCCGGACCAGACACACGCTTATACTTCTCACTCATCTTTCTAAGATTACTCTGAATCTTTTGCCAAATGGTAGACAAAGACGAGGAAAATCTCTCCTCCTCAGGCAAACCAGAAAGAGCCCCTCCCGAGAATGTCCCAAACTGCGGATGGAACCCATATGCACCAAAGAATGGCGACTTATCAGAAGATTCCTGACGGCGGTTGTTCAGAGCAAACTCAGCAAGAGGGAGAAATGAACACCAATCCTCCTGGTTCTCTGCCACGAAACAGCGCAAATATGTCTCCAGATTCTGATTGAGGCGCTCAGTCTGACCATTCGACTGCGGGTGAAAAGCAGAAGAGAAGGACAGCCGAACCCCCAGGCGAGAACAGAAAGCCTTCCAGAACCTGGACACAAACTGCGTGCCTCTATCGGAAACAATATCAGAGGGAATGCCGTGCAATTTAACAATATGGTCGACAAAAGCTTGCGCCAACGTTTTAGCATTGGGTAAACCAGGGAAAGGTACGAAATGAGCCATCTTGCTAAAACGGTCCACCACCACCAGGATCACCGACTTCCCTGAGGAACGAGGAAGATCCGTGATAAAGTCCATGGACAGGTGTGTCCAAGGACGGGAAGGTATGGGTAACGGGAGAAGGGAACCTGAAGGCCGTGAACGAGGGACCTTAGCGCGAGCGCACGTCTCACAAGCAGCCACAAAACCCTCCACCGACTTACGAAGAGCCGGCCACCAAAATCTCAGAGCAATGAGATCTACCGTGGCTCTACTCCCGGGGTGACCAGCAAGAACAGTATCATGATGCTCCTTGAAGAGTTTGTGACGTAGCTCAGGAGGCACAAACAACTACCCAGAAGGACAACGGGCAGGTGCCTCAGTCTGGGCAGCCTGGACCTCGGCCTCCAAATCCGAATATAGAGCAGAAACAACTACCCCCTCCGCCAAAATGGGACCCGGGTCCTCGGAGTTTCCTCCCCCCGGGAAACAGCGAGAGAGAGCATCAGCCTTCACATTTTTGATCCCAGGGCGGAATGTGACGACAAAATTGAATCTGGAGAAGAACAGAGACCATCTGGCCTGTCTCGGATTCATACGCCTGGCCGACTCCAAGTATGCCAGATTCTTATGGTCGGTAAAAACGGTGATAGGGTGCCTGGCCCCCTCCAACCAATGGCGCCATTCCTCGAAAGCCAACTTAATGGCCAACAACTCCCTATCTCCCACATCATAGTTTTTCTCTGCCGGGGAGAGTTTTTTAGAGAAAAAGGCACAGGGTCGCTATTTGGCAGGAGAAGGGCCCTGGGACAAAACCGCACCCACACCCACCTCGGAAGCATCCACATCAACAATAAAAGGTAAGGAAACATCGGGATGCACCAAGACTGGAGCAGATGCAAAACTTTCTTTAATCTTAGAAAAAGCTGCAAGCGCCTCCTCCGACCAAGAGGAAAAATCCGCCCCCTTTTTTGTCATGTCAGTGAGGGGTTTGACCACAGAGGAACAATTCAAAATGAACTTTCTGTAATAGTTCGCAAAACCCAAAAAGCACATCAATGCCTTCTGATTCTCAGGAAGCTCCCACTCAAGTACAGCACGGACCTTCTCCGGATCCATGCGAAAACCAGAAGCAGAGAGGAGAAAACCCAGAAATTGAATCTCCGATACCATAAAAACACATTTCTCCAGCTTGGCGTACAATTTATTTTCCCGCAGAATCTGCAGAACCTGAAAAAGATGATCCTGATGGGTCTGAACATCAGGGGAAAAAATCAAAATATCATCAAGATACACCAATACAAATTTCCCCATTAAATGGTAGAAAATACTGTTAACAAAATGCTGAAAGACGGCCGGAGCATTCATCAGGCCGAAAGGCATAACGAGATTCTCGAAATGCTCGTTAGGGGTATTAAAGGCCGTTTTCCATTCATCCCCCTCTCTGACCCTGACCAGGTTGTACGCGCCTCTCAAATCCAATTTGGAAAAAACCTTGGCCCCAACAATTTGGTTGAAGAGGTCCGGGATCAGAGGAAGGGGATAGGGATCGCGAATCGTGATACGGTTCAGCTCCCTAAAATCTAGGCAAGGTCTCAGAGAGCCATCTTTTTTTTTAACAAAAAAAACCCAGCGGCAACAGGTGATTTTGAGGGACGAATATGCCCCTTATCGAGACTCTCGGAGATATAGGTTTGCATTGCGATTCTTTCCGGTTGTGAGAGATTGTAGAGGCGAGCTTTTGGCAGCTTGGCGCCGGGAATGAGGTTAATGGGACAGTCAAACTCCCGGTGAGGAGGTAGCTCCTGAACACCGCTCTCGGAAAACACGTCCGAGAAATCAGAGAGAAATGATGGCACAGTTTTTGTAGACACCTCTGCAAAAGTCGCTGTAAGACAATTCTCTCTACAAAAGTCACTCCACTCATTTATTTGCCTTCCTTGCCAATCAATAGTGGGGTTATGTCTAGTGAGCCAGGGTAACCCCAAAACTAGAGGAGAAGGCAATCCGTTAAGGACAAAACAAGATATATCCTCCACATGAGTGTCACCTACAGCTAACCGAATATTGTGAACAATGCCCTTCAGAGATCTCTGTGAGAGTGGAGCAGAGTCAATAGCAAAAACAGGTATATCCTTTTCTAATGTGCAAACCTGAAAACCATGCATGGCTACAAATTGAGTGTCAATAAGATTGACGGCCGCTCCACTATCAACAAAAATCTCACAAGAAATGACTTTGCTCTCTAGCGCCACCTTGGCAGACAGGAGAAAACGGGAACTGCAGGTCAGAGGAAAAGCATCATTTCCTACATCAACTTTGCCCAAAGTAGCAGATGAAGCAGAGTTTGATGATTTACCTTTTGAGGTTTTTCTCTTATTATCGCTCTTAGTACAGTTCAAGAATCTCCTAGACGGACAAACATTTGCCAAATGACCTATGCCCCCACAACAAAAACACACCATACTCTGAGGACTAAATCCTCTTTTATCAGGGGCAAGTCGACATAGCTGCATGGGCTCCTCCTCAGAGGGGAGCGAGACAGGATGAGGCCCCTGCACACTGAATGAGTCCGCACCACTGCCCCTAGACTGACAATGGCTGGACAGAGAGGTCTCGTTTCTTTCTCTTAGACGCCTGTCAAGGCGTACCGCCAGTGACATGGCAGACTCTAAGGACGTTGGTCTCTCATGGAAAGCAAACGCATCTTTCAATCTCTCTGAGAGACCATGACAGAACTGACTCCGGAGTGCAGCATCATTCCAACCTAAATCAACTGCCCATCTCCGAAATTCAGAACAATAAAGATCCGCAGACAGTTTGCTCTGGCATAAAAAACGTAAGCTAGATTCGGCCAGAGCAACACGATCCGGGTCATCATATATCTGCCCCAGGGCCACAAAAATTCCTTCCACGGATCGAAGGGAGGGATCCCCTGATGGCAGCGAAAAAGCCCAAGTCTGAGCATTACCCCTGAGCAGGGAGATGACAATCCTCACCCTCTGCTCCTGATTACCAGAGGAATGTGGACACAAGCAAAAATGGAGTTTGCATGCCTCTCTGAAGCGAACAAAACTCTCACTGCCCCCGGAGAACGTTTCCGGAAGTGAGACCTTTGGCTCGCAACAGACTCCATGGGCCGGAGCAGAGCCCAATGCTTGAAGCTGAGTCATAGATTGACGGAGATCCGCTATCTCCAAAGAAAGACCCTGCATGCGGTCAACCAGGCCAGAAAGCAGATCCATGTCAAAAAATACGGTTTTGGTGGATTATAATGTCACGGCTGTGTGTGAGCAACAAGAGCATGCACAGAAAATAGAGCTACTGACCGGACCCAAACTAGGGAGGATAAAGGGTGACCCCTGTCCGACCCTCAAAAGCTCTCCCTATGCTGCTAAGCCCATGCCCGGATCCAAATGGAGGAAGGAGGCATGCCCGCGTACCTAAGACTGATGGCCACTGTAACCCCTACAATAGTGGAAGGGGCACGGCCACCGGTGCCCTGCTCAGTATATGGAGGGAACCGTGGTCGCCTCGGATCCAGTCAGAAAACACACAGATACACAGCAATGTCTGCACACTTAGCTGAAGGGCTGCAGCCACAGTGAAGATGGATCCAAAGACAGGCTGGCAATATCCGGAGTACTTGCTGCAGCAGAACACAGGTCCAGTGAAAGGATAGCATACAAGGGAACATACTCAAGCAAGAGCTACAACCCAAATGAGAAATATAATCCACACCTACAATAGGAGGAGGGGGAATATAAAGGCAGGGAAATCAAACGGAGGAGAAACAGCTGGGAGGAAGGAAACAGAAAACTCCTCCCAGCTCTAGTAGTGACATCATCACAGGGGTGGAGAAACAGAGCTGTGAGAACGTCCCAAAGCTCTGGTAGTGACAATAATCTCATATCCTCCATCTTCTTGGCTCCAGCCATCTCCACGTACACTGGCTGATATGTAAGCAGCTGCCTGGTCTGTGACAAATGCAACTCAGGAAAAATGGAGAAAGTCCCTATCAAGTGTTCACCAAAACCTCTCTACCCCTTTCAAAGGATCCATATTGACCACATACAGATGGCCACAGGGATTCCAGTATGCTCTAGTGGTCATAGACATGTTCTCTAGGGCCTGAAGCCTATACCGTGAAGAATCAGACAGCGAAGACAACAGTGAAGAAGCTGTTAAATTAGATTGTCTGCAGATATGGGGTACCTGAAGTGATAGAAAGTGATCAAGGAACTGCCTTCACAGCAGAAGTGGCCCAGGAGGTATGGGCCGCACTGGGGACTCACCTTGCCTTCCATACGCATACAGACCACAAAGTAGCGGCAAAGTCAAAAAACTGAACGGCATATTGAAACAAAAAATGCTGAAAATGGCTCAAGAGACTGGTAAACCATGGGCAGAGACTCTTCCAATTGCCCTATCCAGTGTTAGACATACCCCTAGGGGGAAGGAAAAGCTGTCCCCTTTTGAGATTTTGTTTGGGAGTGACCCCAAGTTAGGACAGTATTTTCCCCAAGAACTTGGTTAGCAATATGATTGCTTGTCTGCCTATATATCTGCTTTGTGTAAATATCTGACTGACCTACATTTTCGAGTATTCTCTTCACTTCCAGATCCCAGACAGATTCCTGGAAGTCATACCCTTCAGCCAGGAGATTTGGTTGTGGTAAAAAGGCATGTCAGAAAGACTCTGGAGCCCAGATTTGATGGGCCATTCCAGGTTCTGCTAACTACTTTTACGTCTGTGAAACTCGAGGGGAAGATGTCCTGGACACACAAATCACACTGTATGAAGGTTCCAGCCCCCCACCCGGAGGCCTGTTGAGAATTATATCCTTTATGGTCTTCCTGTTGGGAGGGGGTGTGGGACTTGTCGGAGCGTATATGGCCCAATGTTCATACTGGGCCTCAGATGCCTCGAGTGGAACATGGGTCTTCTAGGTAAATACCACAGCGCCAATACAGGTCTTTGAATTTGACTTCTGTGATGTTGCTGATTGCAGATATCATGACAATTCAATGTTTGATTTAGCTTCCCTGCAATACCATGTATGTGTCACCAGGGCTAATAATGAGTACTGTGCCTGGTCAGATGTACTCACTAATAGAGATGTCCCGAACATAAAATTTTCCGTTCGCGAACGGTGAACGCAAATTTCTGCAAATGTTCGCGAACGGGCGAACCGAGCGAACCGCCATAGACTTCAATAGACAGGCAAATTTTAAAATCCACAGGGACTCTTTCTGGCCACAATAGTGATGGAAAAGTTGTTTCAAGGGGACTAACACCTGGACTGTGGCATGCCGCAGTGGGATCCATGGCAAAACTCCCATGGAAAATTACGTAGTTGACGCAGAGTGTGGTAAGTTAAATTCGCAATGTGATTAATATAAACTGTATTAATCGCATTGCGATTACAACTTAGATCTGAGTTCCTAATGGTTGTATTGCTAGAATATAAAGAAGATTGAGAATATAGTGCTATATTCGTCAATTCTAGCAATACAACCATTAGGAACTCAGATCTAAGTTGTAATCGCAATGCGATTAATACAGGTTATATTAAATCGCATTGCCATTACAACTTAGATCTGAGTTCCTAATGGTTGTATTGCTAGAATATAAAGAAGATTGAGAATATAGTGCTATATTCGGCAATTCTAGCAATACAACATAAAGTAACAAAGTACTGTGTGTTAAGTAGTACTATTCCTATCAGTTTAATCCCTGTTACGTCCCCTATCAGGGGACGTGTATATGGAATCGATTTTAGGAACCGGGAGATAGAAAAAGATGCTTGGTCGGTCCTCCTACTTCATATTTGGGGCACTGCGCGTGCAATCTAATGTGCCACCAGATATGAGTGGTGTGTTAAGTAGTACTATTCTTATCAGTTTAATCCCTGTTACGTCCCCTATCAGGGGACGTATATGTGGAATGGATTTTAGGAACCGGGAGATGGAAAAAGATGCTTGGTCGGTCCTCCTACTTCATATTTGGGGCACTGCGCATGCAATCTAATGTGCCACCAGATATGAGTGGTGTGTTAAGTAGTACTATTCTTATCAGTTTAATCCCTGTTACGTCCCCTATCAGGGAACGTGTATGTGGAATCGATTTTAGGAACCGGGAGATGGAAAAAGATGCTTGGTCGGTCCTCCTACTTCATATTTGGGGCACTGCGCGTGCAATCTAATGTGCCACCAGATATGAGTGGTGTGTTAAGTAGTACTATTCCTATCAGTTTAATCCCTGTTACGTCCCCTATCAGGGAACGTGTATGGAATAGATTTTAGACAACCGCAAAGAGTTGTCAATAGTTGACACTCATGACATAAATTTTATACCTCTATGCGTCAATCTTGGTGTCAATCTGTGCTCGTGCGCACGTTTTGGAGATTGCAGGCAATGGTGGTTTTTCAAAGCCTATGGTCGTGTTGAGGTAGTTCAGTGACAGTTAAGTGACCCAGAAAACAATGATTCTGCAGTGTGGGTTCATTGTTGGCCTAGTAGGCTTAATGATCACCTTAGATGATCACAAAGAAAATTCTAGTTTTTTCTATGCAAAATTATCCAGCCGATCGCTTTTGGTCTGTTCACAATGAAGCAACAACCTTGATGTTTGTTTCCCAGGCAGAAAATGCCCTAAAACATTGCGGCTTGAACCCTAGTTGGTGGCGGATAAGTCACGCAAGTCATCCGGCATTCAGAGATAAAATACAGCAGCGTGTGGACCATTTTTAGCCCAAGGCAGCTCATCTCATCAGGCCTTTTTTAGTCGAATGTATCGCCCACTGTCAGTCCCTTTGGGATCCATCCCTCATTCATCTTAATAAAGGTGAGGTAATCTAGACTTTTTTGACCTAGGCGACTTCTCTTCTCAGTGACAATACCTCCTGCTGCACTGAAGGTCCTTTCTGACAGGACACTTGAAGCGGGGCAGGCAAGAAGTTCTATTGCAAATTGGGATAGCTCAGGCCACAGGTCAAGCCTGCACACCCAGTAGTCAAGGGGTTCATCGCTCCTCAGAGTGTCGATATCTGCAGTTAAGGCGAGGTAATCTGCTACGTGTCGGTCGAGTCGTTCTCTGAGGGTGGACCCCGAAGGGCTGTTGCGATGCGTAGGACTTAAAAAGCTCTGCATGTCCTCCATCAGCAACACGTCTGTAATGCGTCCTGTCCTTGCCGGCGTGGTCGTGGGAGGAGGAGGATTACTTTCACCTCTTCCCCTGTTAGATTCCCGTTGTGCTGTGACATCAACCTTATACGCTGTTTTAAAGCATACTTTTTTATTTATTTTGGAACTGCTGCATCCTTTCCGACTTGCGGTAATTCAGTAACATTTTAGGCACTTTCTGCTTATACCGGGGGTCTAGTAGCGTGGACACCCAGTACAGGTCGTTCTCCTTCAGCCTTTTTATACGAGGGTCCCTCAACAGGCACGACAGCATGAAAGACCCCATTTGCACAAGGTTGGATGCCGAGCTACTCATGTCCCGTTCCTCATCCTCAGTAATCTCACTGAAGGTATGTTCTTCCCCCCAGCCACGTACAACACCACGGGTACCAGATAGGTGACAACGAGCACCCTGGGATGCCTGCCGTGGTTAGTCTTCCTCCTCCTCAAAGCCACATTCCTCCTCTGACTCCTCTTCCTCACAATCCTCTTCCAGCGTTGCCGCAGGTCCAGCAAGCGATGCTGATAAGGCTGTTTCTGGTGGTGATGGTGACCACAACTCTTCCTCTTCCTCTTCACGCTCATCTATGGCCTGATCCAGCACTCTTCGCAGGGCACGCTCCAGGAAGAAAACAAATGGGATGATGTCGCTCATGGTGCCTTCGGTGCGACTGACTAGGTTTTTCACCTCCTCAAAAGGACGCATGAGCCTACAGGCATTGCGCATGAGTGTCCAGTAACGTGACAAAAAAATTCCCAGCTCCGCAGAGGCTGTCCTAGCACCCCGGTCATACAAATACTCATTGACGGCTTTTTCTTGTTGGAGCAGACGGTCGAACATTAGGAGTGTTGAATTCCAACGTGTCGGGCTGTGGCAAATCAAGCGCCTCACTGGCATGTTGTTTCGCTGCTGAATATCGGAAAAGTGTGCCATGGCCATGTAGGAATGCCTGAAATGGCCACACACCTTCCTGGCCTGCTTCAGGACATCCTGTAAGCCTGGGTACTTATGCACAAAGCGTTGTACGATCAGATTACACACATGTGCCATGCACGGCACATGTGTCAACTTGCCCAAATTCAATGCCGCCAACAAATTGCTTCCATTGTCACACACCACTTTGCCGATCTCCAGTTGGTGCTGAGTCAGCCACTGATCCACCTGTGCGTTCAGGGTGGACAGGAGTGCTGGTCCGGTGTGACTCTCTGCTTTCAGGCAAGTCAACCCCAAGACGGCGTGAAGTTGCCGTATCCGGGATGTGGAATAGCCCCTGGGGAGCTGGGGGAGTGCCGTTGATGTGGAGCAAGACACAGCAGAAGAAGAGGACTCAGCCGAGGAGGTTATGGAAGAGGATGGAGTAGAAGGAGTAGAGGAGGTGGCAGCAGGCCTGCCTGCAAGTCGTGGCGGTGTCACTAACTCCTCTGCAGAGACGCGCATTCCATGCTTGGCAGCCGTCAGCAGGTTTACCCAATGCGCAGTGTAGGTGATATACCTGCCCTGACCGTGCTTTCCAGACCAGGTATCAGTGGTCAGATGAACCCTTGCCCCAACACTGTGTGCCAGACATGCCATTTTTTCCTTTTGCACAAGTACAGGTTGGGGATTGCCTTTTGTGCAAAGAAATTTTGGCCGGGTACCTTCTACTGCGGTGTCCCAATAGCTACAACTTTTTGGAACGCCTCAGACTCCACCAGCTTGTATGGTAAAAGCTGGCGGGCTAAGAGTTCAGACAAACCAGCTGTCAGACGCCGGGCAAGGGGGTGACTTTGTGACATTGGCTTCTTACGCTCAAACATGTCCTTGGCAGACACCTGACTGTGGGCATATGAGCAGGAACTGCTCATGGCGAGAGACGGGGTGGCGGATGGTTGAGAGGGGGCAAGGAGGACAGCAGTGGTTGACGTGGCTGAAGATGCTGGACCAGGAGGAGGATGGCGGCTTTGAGTTTGTGTGCTGCTTGTACTCATGTGTTGATCCAATAGGCATTTGTGATGTGCGATCATGTGCCTTCGCAAAGCAGTTGTACCTAGGTTGGTGTTGGACGTCCTACGACTCAGTTTCTTTTGGCACAGATTGCAAATGGCATCGCTGTTGTCAGAGGCAGACACACAAAAAAATGCCACACTGACGAGCTTTGCAATGACGGCATTCTGGTGGTGGCAACAGCATGCGTTGATTGGCGTGCTGTCTGGCTGACCTCGGGTGCCGATGCATGCTGTCTGACTGTGCCACTAGCTCCTTGCGACGACCTCCCCCTGCTTCCAACTCGTCTCCTCCTCCTCTCTGTCTCCCCATCAGAACTTTCCCCCTGTTCTTCTTCTCTTCGAGCGGGCACCCACGTGACATCCACGGACACATCGTCATCATCAACCGCTTCACTTGTATCTGACAACTCAGCAAATGAAGCAGCAGCGGGTACAACGTCATCATCATCACACTGTACGTCCATGCGTGTAATGCTGCCTGACTGAGACATATCCCTGTTATCTACATCCTCTGGCAATAATGGTTGCGCATCACTCATTTCTTCCAACTGATGTGTAAATAACTCCTCTGACAGATCAAGTGAAGCGGCTGTGGTGCTAGTGTTGGTGGTGGCGGCAGGTGGGCGAGTGGTAACTTGAGAGGTGCCCGAAGCTGAGCTGGAGGAGGATGGTGCGTCAAGGTTCCGAGCGGAAGCTGTAGAAGATTGGGTGTCCTGTGTTAGCCAGGCAACTATGTCCTCAGAACTTTTCGAGTTCAGGGTACGTGGCCTCTGAACACTGGGCATTATTCTAGGGCCAAAGGTAATCACAGCACCACGACCACAACGCCCCCTGCGGGGTGGCCTGCCTCTGCCTATCATTTTTTTTAGATTTGTTAAGTTGTACTATGCGTGCAAGCTACTGTGACACCAGATATGAGTTGCGCTGGTGACACTATGGACTTGCAGCTGGGCCTTAAACACACAAACACGTGCAGGCAACTGACTGCTATTTATTCACAGTCAAAATTGTTGTTTTTATTTAAATGGAATCGAATGTGACACCAGATATGAGTTGCGCTGGTGACACTGTGCACTTGCAGGGCATGAAACACACGCGCGTGGCGGCAACTGACTGCAATTATATTACAGTAAAAAAAAAAAAAAAAAAATTTTTAAATGCAAGCTACTGTGACACCAGATATGAGTGGTGGCACTGGGCAAGTGGGCACAGTATAAGCTGTGAGCCTGACACACACGCTGGCAGGCAGGCAACTGCAATTAGATTACACAGGGAAAAAAAATTTGATTACACAGAAAAAGGGCTTTTTGGGGTGCTGTCCTTACAGCAGAGATCAGATGAGTCTTTCAGGACTGTAGTGGACACTGAATACACTAGCCTAGCTATCGATTTCCCTATTAAATCAGCAGCAGCAGCACTGTCCCTCCTCTCACTAAGAATGCAGCTTCCGAATGAATCTAAAATGGATGCTGTCCAGGAGGTGGGAGTGTTTGGGAGGGAGGGTCTGCTGCTGATTGGCTGGAATGTGTCTGCTGACTGAGGTACAGGGTCATTAGAACCCAGCTCTAAGTTGAATTCGCAATGCGATTAATATAGCCTGTATTAATCGCATTGCGATTACAACTTAGTCAAATTTGTGACACTGCAGCTTCCGAATAAATCTAAAATGGATGCAGTCCAGGAGGTGGCAGGGTCTGGGAGGGAGGGTATGATGCTGATTGGCTGGAATGTGTCTGCTGACTGTGAGGTACAGGGTCAAAGTTTACACAATGATGACGAATAGGGGGCGGACCGAACATCGCACATGTTCGCCCGCCGCGGCGAACGCGAACAAGCAATGTTCGCCGGGAACTATTCGCCAGCGAATAGTTTGGGACATCTCTACTCACTAATACAGGAGTTAGCTGGGGATACAAACCAGCTGAGGGGATGCAAAGAAAGGATAAAAGGGGAAACGTCTTGTAACCAGAATGTATTTAAATAACAAGAATATGGGAAAAACTCAGCTCAAAACATGTCAAAAATATCCCACAGATCAAGGTGGGCCCCTGGGTTGTCATCCATTAATACTGAAAATAGAATCCCCAAAACCAACAGACTTGGGAATGTACGTTTTGAGGAAATATCCATCTGATAAATATGGGCCTTGAGAACAGTTCCACCTTAAGGACATTGCAGACTGGCCTGTCCCAAATCCTACCCCTATTTCACTGCCAATACAAGAGCCCAAACCCCTCGTTACCTGGGAAAGTAGCTAGACCCCTCTTTACTGTAGATGAGACATTAGAAGTGGAAGCAGGATTTTATGACCGTACTTTTTGGTTGGAATGGATGAAGTACACGGCATCACAGGTAAACAGATCTGGGTGTATCACCTATGCCACAGCCAGACCAAACTTACGAACTGTGCCCCTTCACCTAAGTCCCAGTCAATATTCATGTTTTACAAATATTTTTGTGAATCAGACTGCCGATATAACTGAATACAAGGTTTGGGAAGAGAAGTTCCCAATATTAAGAGAAACCCCTGAACCTGGGGGAGGGATTACCATATACAAAGGGAATTACACCTGTTTCGAGATAGAGGGCAAAAAAGGGAAAAACGTGGGCAGGTTTCCAGAAGGATATTGTGGAACTGTGGTAAATACCGCCGGTGAACCCTATCAAAGTCATTTGATGAACCAGACTCAAGCATTAGGGGATGGGATCTGGTTGTGTGCATATATAAAAAAGTGAGGACAAAGTTGACAATTGCATGCATGGGCAATGTGCCTTAACCATAGTGATGATGCCCTTCTATGTATTTAATTCCCTTGATTGGGAGAAAACCATTGAGAAAATAAGGAACCCTGGGTTAGGATTTGGTTATGCCCAAGGAGAGACAATGGTAAGGAGAAGGCGGGATAACAGCCCAAGAGGCAGCCTAGATTCCCATGTGTATATAGATTCTATAGGAGTGCCCAGGGGGTTTCCAGATGAGTTCAAAACCAGAAGTCAAGTGGCAGCAGAATTTGAATCTTTAATTCCTATAGTTACTATAAAGAAAAATGTAGATTGGATCAACTACATCTATTACAATCAGCAGAGATTTGTGAATTACACCAGAGATCCATTAACTCCTTAAGGACCGGGCTAATTTTCACCTTAAGGACCAGGCCATTTTTTGCAAATCTGACTAGTGTCACTTTATGTGGTGATAACTTTAAAACGCTTTGACTTATTCAGGCCATTCTGAGATAGTTTTTTCATCACATATTGTACTTCATGACACTGGTAAAATGGAGTAAAAAAAAAAACATTTTTATTTATAAAAAAAAAAAAAAAAAGTTTAAATTTCTCTACTTCTATAATACATAGTGATAACTACAAAAATAGGTATTACTTTACATTCCCCATATGTCTACTTCATGTTTGGATCATTTTGGGAATGACATTTTATTTTTTGGGGATGTTACAAGGCTTAGAATTTTAAAAGCAAATCTTCAAATTTTTCAGAAGTTTTCAAAAACCCACTTTTCAAGGACCAGTTCAGATCTGAAGTCACTTTGTGAGGCTTACATGATAAAAACTACCCAAAAATGACCCCATTCTTGAAACTACACCCCTCATGGTATATAAAACTAATTTTACAAACTTTGTTAACCCTTTAGGTGTTCCACAAGAATTAATGGAAAATAGAGATACAATTTAAAAATTTCACTTTTTTGGCAGATTTTCCATTTTAATAATATTTTTCCAGTTACAAAGCAAGGGTTAACAGCCAAATCAAACTCAATATTTATGGCTCTGATTCTTTAGTTTACAGAAACACCACATATGTGGTCGTAAACCGCTGTACGGGCACACGGCAGGGCGCAGAAGGAAAGGAATGCCATACGGTTTTTGGAAGGCAGATTTTGCTAAACTGTTTTTTTGACACCATGTCCCATTTGAAGCCCCCCTGATGCACCCCTACAGTAGAAACTCCAAAAAAGTGACCCCATTTTAGAAACTACGGGATAGGGTGGCAGTTTTGTAGGTACTATTTTATGGTACATGTGATTTTTGGTTGCTCTATATTACACTTTTTGTGAGGCATGGTAACAAGAAATAGCTGTTTTGACACAGTTTTATTTTTTGTTATTTACAACATTCATCTGACAGGTTAGATCATGTGGTATTTTTATAGACCAGGCTGTCACGGACGTGGCGATATCTAATATGTATATATATTTTTTATTTATGTAAGTTTAACACAATGATTTCATTTTTTAAACAAAAAAAAATCATTTTTTAGTGTTTCCATTGTCTGAGAGTTATAGTTTTTTCAGTTTTTGGGCGATTATCTTAGGTAGGGTATGATTTTTATAATACACTTTTTGTAATGTAAGGTGACAAAAAATGGTTTATTTAGCACAGTTTTTATTTTTTACAGGGTTCACCTGAGGGGTTAGGTCATGTGATAGTTTAATAGAGCCGGTCGATACAGATGCGGTGATACCTAATATGTATACTTTTTTTATTTATGTACGTTTTACACAATAATATCATTTTTGAAACAAAAAAATTATAATCATGTTTTAGTGTCTCCATAATCTGAGAGCCAAAGTTTTTTCAGTTTTTGGGAGATTATCTTATGTAGGGTCTCATTTTTTGCGGGATGAGATGACGGTTTCATTGGCACTATTTTGGGGTGCATATGACTTTATCACTTGCTATTACACTTTTTGTGATGTAAGGTGACCAAAAATTGTTTATTTAGCACAGTTTTTATTTTTACGGTGTTCATCTGAGGGGTTAGGTCATGTGCTATTTTTATAGAGCCGGTCGATATGTACGCGGCAATACCTAATATGTATACTTTTATTTAATGCAAGTTTTACACAATAACAGCTTTTTTTGAACAAAAAAAAAAAGATGTTTTAGTGTCTCCATATTCTGAGCCATAGTGTTTTTATTTGCGGAATGAAGTGATGGTTAGATTGGTGCTATTTTTGTAGGCAACACCTTTTTAATCGCTTGCTGTTGTACTTTTTGTGATGTAAGGTGACAAAAAAATTGTTTATTTGGCACAGTTTATATTTTTTATGGTGTTCATCTGAGGGGTTAGGTCATGTGATATGTTTATAGAGCCGGTCGATACAGATGCGGCGATACCTAATATGTCTACATTTTATTTTCCCCCTATTTTTTACCAATTTTTTTTAACTTTAGGAGTACAATAAAGGAATTCAAGAGGGGCCTGGATGTATTTCTGGAGCGTAATAATATTACAGGCTATAGCTACTAGAAAGGGGTTGTTGATCCAGGGAGTTATTCTGATTGCCTGATTGGAGTCGGGAAGGAATTTTTTATTCCCCTAAAGAGGGGAAAATTGGCTTCTACCTCACAGTTTTTTTTTTTTGCCTTCCTCTGGATCAACTTGCAGGATAACAGGCCGAACTGGATGGACAAATGTCTTTTTTCGGCCTTATGTACTATGTTACTATGTTATTTAGGGATAATGACGTTTTTGTTTATTTTTACTTGAAACTTTTAATTTTTGGGGGGAAAACTTTATTTTTTCAACTTTTTATTCACTTTTTTTTTGTCCCACTTTGGGACTTCAACTTTTGAGGGTCTAATCCTTTACAGTGCATTCCAATGCTTCTGTATTGGAATGCATTGGCTGTATGAGTAATACAGTTAGTATTACTCATACAGCTTCCGGCCTGTGAGATCCAGGGGGCTGGATCTCACAGGCTCGTCACAGGAAGGCAGTGCCGATGCCTCAGGAAGGCATCGTGCTGCCTTCCATGCCATCGGGTCCCCCCAACAGCCGCATGGGGACCTTATGGCACCGCCACCCGCTGCACCAGGTAAAAGCGGCAAACCGCAGGTCTGAATTGACGTCACGGGACCCCCTCACGCATTTAGCGGCGGTGATCGGAAATACACAGGGCGTACAGGTACGCCCTGTGTCCTTAAGTATCAGGACATCGGGGCGTACCTGTACGCCCTGTGTCAGGAAGATGTTAAAGGGTATAGTGGGCAGCTGGGGCCCACTAGTGTTATGGCATTCCAAAATAGAATGGCCCTGGACATGCTACTGGCAGAAAAATGTGGTGTGTGTAAAATTAGTGAAACCTACTGTACTGCAATTCCTAATAACCTAGGGCCAAATGGTCAGGTCATGAATGCCCTGAAGAGACTTACTTCTCTTTCAGAAGAGTTAAAGAGAAATTCTGGGGTGGATAGTTCATGGGAAAATCGGTTCAAAAAATGGATTAAAAGTTGGACACAGACCTTGTTAAAAATTGGAATGGTTATAATCAAGTACAGGCCGGACATAGGGCTGCAAGCCTGGGAGGAGGCCTGGCATAACAGAGGCTTGGAGGGCGTGGAGCGGTTATTGAGTTATGGGGTTAATTGGTAGGTTAAGTGTGGGCGTTGCATTAGGGGAGGGGGTTAAGGTTTCAAAAGGGGTGGGAAGAGCGGGAAAGGGGCCATTTTTCAGGGGACGGCGGAGTTGCAGCAGCTCCATTCTCAGAACAGCTGCATCACCTGTTCAGTAGCCATTTAGTACCTGTGAGTATGACTTTAATTGATATGCTGCTGGCGCAGCTCCGGGCGGCAGCAGAGAGTAGGGGTCAGAAGTGGCTGCAGGCTTCAGTGGCAGGCCTGCTGCCGGTGTTGGGGATCTGGCCTCTACGGATGCCCTCATTAGCTGGCTGCGGAGGACCAGGCCTCCGGCGCGCCTTATTACGGAGGACACCCTCCGGGTTCCTCTGGCACGCACCGGGAATAGGAACACTAGTATCAGGCGGTTGCATGCCGGGAGGAATCCTGTGGGAAGGCGGGACCCCGGGTGGGGGAGGCGCAATGTCCCGTCACCTGATTCAGCCGGCGGGGATGCAGGAGCAGGTTTGGCAGGTTGGTCAGGATGGACTCACTTTGCCCAGTGGGGGAGAGATGCCCAGGTTCATTCCACGAGTCGGTGGGGGCAGTATGGTGGCCTGTGCTTCCTTCATTGATCGGGCAGCATGTGGCTGGCTCAGAGTCGGCTCCCGCTTGTGCAAGGGCGACCTCTAGTGGCAGAGCTGCAGAAGTGCAGGCTCCTGGGTTCCCTTCAGTGATCGGGCGGCATGTAGCTGGCTCACAGTCGGCTCCAGTTTGTACAATGGCGGCCTCTAGTGGCGGAGGTGCAGAAGTGCAGGCTCAAGCAGCAACAGCAGCAATTGGAGGCACAGGCAGTGCTGAAGACCGGATGACAGCCAGAGGAGAGATTGGCGCCAGTCAAATTCTGTTACAGCCTGTTCCGGCTAGTGGAATCACAGCATCCACGCAGCCAGGTGAGATACACGGGGAGTCCTCATTAGCGGTTGCTTGTCTCGGAGGGGCTCCCGGGGTTGGGGGGACCCCGGGGGTGTCCATAGCGGGTGGGCTGGGGGATTTCTTATTGGGTTTATGGGAGTTAGTAAAAGGGCTGGCGAGTACGGGTCCAGGGATGGGGGCACCGTTGGACACTTGGGGTGTGCAGGGGTCAGTAGGGGTCTGGGGGCCCACTTGAAGATGGAGGGGAAAGAAAAAATCTGGAAGGGGGAATACGTGGACATTTTTTCATTGCTCCCGCTGGAACAGTTTCAATTGGATAGGGAGAGGAAGGATGATAAAAAGAAGAAAGACGAGGATAGGCGGCGGTACCATTTGATTCCGCTGACTTTTTCCAACTGGATGCAGGCATTTGTGATCATAAATTACACATGAGAAAATTGGTATGCGGCGGCACCTTAGAGTATAACTGGTTGTCCTACAGTAACCCAGGTGTCATACTGTGTTGTGAATGTTCAGAAGGTGTTCATCGTACTGAAAATAAATTCTTAGTGGTAGGCACCGGACATGGATGACAGAGGGCTCTAAGTCCCTATTTCACCCTAGGATAGGGATACTGATTTGTCCCTGGTCTCCTAACCACGGAGCACTCGTCCTAAAAAGAACGACCCCGTCCGGAACCATACCCTTACACTACTTGGCCCTGTTTTGCCCTAGTGCAGCTAATCCCTACATACAAGCGCGGTGACGTGATGGGGCGGTTCACGCACCCTCGCATGTGCAGTCCGCGCTGGAGATGGCAGCGCTTCCAGGACTATGTCTTGCTTTCAGGTGCAGCCAGGCAGGCACACGTCATTCGCAAGGAGCCAATCAGATGTGTCGGCGGCCCCAGAGACGGTTACTCCATTGGCTTATGGTGAGAGTTGTCGCTATGTAACCGGGATTGTTTATAGCAGCTATCACCAGAGTGGCGCACTCCTAACCTTAAGGAGGCGCTCTAAATATAGGCATTTCATGGCAATTACATAAAATAAAAGGATTCGCTGGATATAGAGGTCCATTCACAGGGGCATGAACCAACAAAGGCATAAGGGACGTATCCCATCTTTAGAGAATATACAGGTTTGACACTACATTAGTAGGAGGGATTTTATCTTTACTAGAGGAAGGTGTATTAATAGTCCTACACGATAATTAAATGAAACAGCTATAGCAGAGCTGTTCATTTAGGCCTAGGGGGGCTACAGTACGTAAGACATGGATCCATCGGGCCTCATGTTGGAGCAGTGTGCGGTCCCAGTCTCCACCCCGAGTAGAGGGGGGTGACCTCAATGCCCATTGCCCTGATACTTTGGGGGTCCCCATGATGACACTCCTGTACATGGTGAGATACAGCTGTGTCTCTCCTTTTGGAGATATCCCCCAAGTGCTCCCCAATACGTCTACGCAGTTCTCTCTTTGTTTTCCCTATGTATTCCATAGGACATTCGCATGTTAGTTTGTAAATAACGCCTAGCGTTCTGCAATTAACAAAATCCTTGATTGCGAAAGATCTCTTTAGATTAACACTCCTGCATGTTTTGCCTGTCTGCATGATGCCGCAGGCAACACAGCCACTACATCCAAAACAACCCAAGGGCTTACGATCTAGCCATCTATTTCCCCATTGAGGTGAACTGTAGTGGCTGTGTACCAGCAAATCCTTCAGGCTGTTACCCTTCCTAAATGTTATTTGTGGGTAGTCATGAATCTTTAATGTCTGGATCCATGAGTAGAATCGACCAGTGTTTCTGTAGGATGTTCCTAACACAGATGGCAGCCTCATCAAAGGTACCTATTCGGATTTTTTGTTCCGTTTGAGGTTTACTTTTGGGTACCAGTAATTCATTACATGTTGCTGCAAGTGCTGTCTGATAATATGCTCTTAGAACTGCGTCAGGATATCCCCTGGAGAGAAATCTGCTCCTGAGGATAGCAGCCTATTCCACAAATTCGGGTTTGCCCGAACAGTTGGGTCTCAAACGCAAATATTGGCCACGCGGTATTCCCATCTTCAAGAGTAGGGGGTGGCTACTGTTCCAGTGCAATACCGAGTTTGTGGAAGTAGGTTTACGATAGATACTAGTGCTCAGTTCATCAATACCCTTTTTTGAAATTGAAATATCTAGGAAGGGGAGAGTCTTGTTGTTAGTCTTGTACGTAAAACGTACTTCCACAAACTCGGTATTGCACTGGAACAGTAGCCACCCCCTACCCTTGAAGAGGGGAATACCGCATGGCCAATATTTGCGTTTGAGACGCAACTGTTCTGACAAACCCGAATAGTGGAGTGCTTGGAGTCCTTGGGAAGCATTAGGAGCATCCATCGACGGAGGTACCCGGTCGGGGTGCCAGGAGATCCGTTACACGTGTCTAGCAGAGTGCATCTTTTTTTACATTTGCCAAGTTAGGTGGTGGGTAGGGTTGAACGAATCCGAACTGTAAAGTTGGGGTTCGTACCGTACTTTACGGTGTTCGGCACCCGAACATTTCCGTAAAAGTTCGGGTTCAGTGTTCGAGTAATATTAATATACCATCGGATCGGAGTTTTCTCCAATCCGATGGTATATTTTAACTTGAAGCGTCCCCATCCGCCATGGGAACGCTTCTATGTTAGAATATACCATCGGATTTGAGTTAGATCGTGAAAACTCAGATCCGACAATATATTCTAACACAGAGGCGTTCCCATAGTGATAGGGACGCTTCAAGTTAGAATATACTGAGAACTGTGGACATAACGGCCCCCTGCTGCCTGGCAGCACCCAATCTCTTATAGGGGGCTTTGATCTGCACAATTAACCCCTCAGGTGCCGCACCTGAGGGGTTAATTGTACGGCTCTCAGCCCCCTGTAAGAGATCGGGTGCTGCCAGGCAGCAGGGGCCAGACCCCCCTCCCTCCCCAGTATTAAAATCATTGGTGGCCAGTGCGGCCTCCCCTCCCCCCCCCTAATTAAAATCATTGGTTACCAACCCCCCCATCATTGGTGGCAGTGGAGCGGCAGTTCCGATCAGAGTCCCAGTTTAATCGCTGGGGCTCCGATTTGGTTATCATGGCAGCCAAGACGCTACTGCAGTCCTGGCTGCCATGGTTACTTAGCACTTTTAGCAGCATTATACTTACGTGCGCTGTCTGTGACCGGCCGGGCGATCCTCCTACTGGTAAGTGACAGGTCAGTGCTATAAGCAATGCGCCGCACAGACCTTTCACTTACCAGTAGGAGGAGCGCCGGCCGGCCACAGACAGCGCATGTAAGTATAATGCTGCTAAAATTGCTAAGTAACCATGGCAGCCAGGACTGCAGTAGCGTCCTGGTTGCCATGGTGACCGATCGGAGCCCCAGCAATTAAACTGGGACTCCGATCGGAACTGCCGCTCCGCTGCCACCAATGATGGAATGGGAGGGGGGTTGTTAACCTGTGGGGTTAATTGTGCAGATCTCAGCCCCCTGTAAGAGATCGGGTGCTGCCAGGCAGCAGGGGGCAGTTATGTACACAGTTCTTAGTATATTCTAACTTGAAGCGTCCCCATCACCATGGGAACGCCTCTGTTAGAATATACTGTCGGATCTGAGTTTTCATGATCATGAAAACTCAGATCTGAAAAAGCTAATACTATTATTTTCCGTTATAACGGAAATTAATAAAGTGAAGTTCGGGTCCCTATTGACTTCAATGGGGTTCGGGTTCTGGTCCAAGTTTGGATCAAGTTTGGGTCCCGAACCCGAACTTTTTTTTAAAGTTCGGCCGAACTCCCCGAACATCTAGGTGTTCGCTCAACTCTAGTGGTGGGTATTCTTCCACTGACTAAAGACAGAATTACCTTTTACATAGTGCTGTCAAGTAGAGATGTCGTGAACATAAAATCTTCCGTTCGTGAACAGCGAACGCGAATTTCCGCAAGTGTTCGCGAACGGGCGAACCGCCATAAACTTCAATAGGCAGGCGAATTTGAAAACCCACAGGGACTCTTTCTGGTCACAATAGTGATGGAAAAGTTGTTTCAAGGGAACTAGCACCTGGACTGTGGCATGCCGGAGGGGGATCCATGGCAAAACTCCCATGGAAAATTACATAGTTGACGCAGAGTGTGGTAAGTTGAATTTGCAATGCGTTTAATATAACCTTATTAATCGCATTGTGATTACAACTTAGATCTGAGTTCCTAATGGTTGTATTGCTGGAATTGGCGAATATAATGAATATAGCACTATATTCTCAATCTTCGTTATATTCTAGCAAAATAACTGATAGGTTCTATTTCAGTCCAAAACCTATTTTTATATAAGTTTATATTACATCATGTTCCATACATTAATTACATAAGCATGGACACGTAATGGGTCAAAGTCCATATGACTAAGAGGTTCTTCTCGTATATATGGATAGCCTTGGACTCTGGCAAAGAGATAAGATAAAGGTGTAGCTGGCTAAAAACATGTGTTACTGTTTAACGTAAAGATCACGTCATTGAATACTATAAATATGTGTCATAAGGATAATAAAATTCAGAGTCATTTTGAAATTACACAGCACTGTGTCACATCTCATTTTGGCTCTCTCTGGCGTCAGATAAAGGATCAAATCAAGCTGAATACCGAGGTCTTGTACCTGGGGTACACATTTGGGGGAAAGATAAGAATAATTCCTTACAATTTGGGGGCTCGTCCGGGATTGGGAAGGTCATCCCTGATGTTTGGTAAGAAGAGACACTGATTTTTGTCCTTTAGGCCATTCCAGGGGCACTGGCCACGTCTCGATTCAAGTAAGTACATAAGGGACCCTTAGATAGACTTCGAAGTACTGTGTCAGGGATACAGTAAGCATAAACTCAGGGAGTTTTTGCCTTAGGATTCAGGGAATCCGGTAATAAGACAAGTGCACTTCAGGGGGGCTCCGGGAGCCCCGTAAAAAAATCTGTTCCGGGAACAGAAAGGATTCCGGGAATCCAGAACCAGGAAAGTGCACTTCAGTGGGCTCAGGGAGTCCTGTAAAAGATCTGTTTAGGAAACAGAAGGTCTAACAGCTTGATTTGATTCTTAATAAGATAATTGTAGAAGTTTTTGCATGATAAGTTGTTTGATAATTGTAGAAGTTTTTGCATGATAACTTGTTTTGTCTAATAGTTATATAAGGGAAAGTGACAGACTGGGTCGTAAGTGTACAGCTGTCGTCCCAAGACTAACATTCTGTGTTTTGAATTATTTTTGTAAGAAAATAAGTTTTAATAATGGGTAGTCAAAAAAAAAATCTAAGATAGAATACCCTAAACCAGAACCAGGAGAAACATGTAAACAATATGTTGCCCGAGTCAGTCCTACACAGTATTACCTTGTTAACCCATGGGTAGATAAATTGGCAGAGTGGACAGAGGCAATGGAAGCGGTAGACCCCTTTCCCAGGGAAGGAGACAATAGCATATATCACATGGACATGGTCAAGGGTCTATGCTTAGGCGACACTGCCGCCTGACCGTATTTTGCACCTAAACCCTTCATGAGATATCGATTATATGCAGAAAGGAGATAGAAAACACATGATAGAGGTATTTAAACAAAAGTCTTCACTCCCAGTAGCCGTAACATGTAAGCAAAAACCCTCAGAAAGCGTTATTGATTTCTGGAGATTTGTGGATTGCTGGAAATAGGAGGCAGGGTAACAATCTGATGGACTAATGCTTACCATAAAAAAGAACGTCTCCACGTGGACTTCAGACAGCATCAGTTAATGGATAAGAATTGTTTGTATCTATTTCTAGTGTGAGCTATAGAAATCCACTTCCCCCGCCTTCACACAAACACATTCCAAGGGAAGCGGGCAGAGTAAGTAATGTGTAATATATTATACAAGATAAAGAATTGTTCGGTCATTTTCTTCCCCAGGGAATCCAGCTTTTAACAAAATGACTATATTTATAACATGTATATTGTCTTCTTATAAGAGTTGATTAATCACAGAGGGAAAACCAGAAGAGATTGGAAAATGCAGCAACAAACTGTATGTGGTATGGATATCTGTTTCCTGGAAAGCTGTGTTTGTCTGTGCTGCAAGTTTCGGGATGAAACAATGTGGGTTGGAAGACATGAATGATTCAGTGGAATGTGAATGGGTGTGGCTTTGAGTTGTAATTGAGGCGAATATGTGTGAAGACTGATTATGAGCTGTTTTAAGTACATGAAAATGTATGTGAATGTGTATGGAATACAGTATTTGTTTTTATATAATATGCGCATTGAGAATTTTATTTTTATTTATTTTTTGGAAGTTTTTGGTTTTTATTGGTGCCAACAGCATTGATCAAGCTGTACATTTTTTTTATTGAAGTCAATGAAAAGTTTTTATGGGCCCTTTGTGTGTTCATGTCTGTATTGTCAGATCTGTTTGTTTCAATGTTTTCAGTTATGTGTTACATGTTAAGTGTTGTGCTTAACATCAGAGCTCTGTTCTTCTGGACAGGGAATACGTCACAGATCATATCTTCAGCATTATACCAGATTGCCCAGTCAGCCTATTAGGGAGAGATTTGTTCATTAAGCTTGACTTGCAGGTATCAGCAAAGACTCAGGGCATAAGAGTACACTCAGATCTCATTCCAGTCTCTACACCAGTGCCACTGATTCTTGCAAACATACAGGACCACCCAGAATAACATTAACCCTGCATTATGGTCCTCAAATGAATATGACACAGGATTCATAGATTGCACACCTTACAAAGCTACTGTGAAACCAGGTGTCATCTCAGTGTTCCAGAAACAATATCCGCTGTTAAAAGAGAAACTTGATGGACTTAGGCCAATGATAGAATAATTCCTACAAAAGGGAATCCTGGAAGAGGTGATTTCACCCTACAGCACGCCCGTGAATCCAGTGACAAAGGCAGATGGTGCCTTGTACAGGCTTTAAGGGCCATCAACAACACCATTGTGCCTATAGCCCCTGTTGTACCTGATGTCACTTAATTATTATCTGCCATTCCAGCAGACGCTGTTTGGTTTAGTGTGATAGATCTGAAAAATGCATTCTTTTCTATCCCAGTTGATAAGATAACCAGACTACTTTTTGCTTTTTCCTTTGACAGACGTCAAACTGACCTGGTGCAGAAATGCCCCAGGGATATGCTGATTCACCTGTAGTGTACAGCATAGTCCTCCAAGCGATGTTAAAACCATGATACATCCCCCCAAGGTTCTGTGCTGTTGCAATATGTCGGTGATTTGTTACTGTGTAGCATGTCAGCGGAGGCCAGCATTCAGAATGGTTTATCACTGTTATAATGATTGTCAGGATATGGTCACAAAGTGACACTTAAGAAATTGCAATGGTGTAAAATGCAGGTTGAATACTTGGGCTTTGTCCTCACAAAAAGTGAACAGAGAATCAGCGCAGAAAGAGTCCAGTCTATTGCGGGTTTGGTCGCCCCGCACACCAAGAAAGAAATGTTATCTTTCCTTGGTATGATAAATTACTGTAGACAATGGATTCTTGATTGCTCCCACTATTGACAATGTTTAGAGGCAAGCCACTCTGGATGGAAATCCAGATTTGATTAAATGGTCTTCTGAAATGTACAATGCATTTGATTATCTGAAATGTTCGCTCATGTCGAGTCCAGGGCTGGGCCTCCCTGACTATAATATGCCCTTCCACATGTTTGCACGCCAAAATTGTAAAACCATGGCGGATGTACTGACACAAGAAAACGGAGGCAAGTTGCGTCCTTGTGTATTTTTCTCAAAGGTAATGCCCACCTCTGTCCAGGGGATGCCGGCATGTCTGTGTTCTCTTGCAGCCTGTGCTATGATGGTAGAGTTGGCAACTCCTTTCACAATGTGACATTACACCATTTTTGCACACCACTCATGATGTTGTAGGCCTACTCAAGGACATCCGCACTCAACACAGCAGGCAGCTGAGCTCATTGCACTCACTAGAGCATGTATTCTACATACTGATAGACCTGTCACCATTTATACTGAGAGTAGGTACGCACATGGGGTAGTGTGGGACCATGGTATGATTTGACAGAGGAGAGGATTCACGGCAGCAGATGGTAAGGATCATGTCTCACAGGGCAATGCACTGGCAGATAAGGTGGCAAAATGAGTGGCCAAATGCAACCTCACAGGTTTGTGTAACCATTGGGAGATGCCATGTTTGGCACCTCCAACCCCTGAGATGTTGCAAATACTTACTGATCTTCAGTGGTATGCCACTGAACAGGAACAGCAAGACTGGTGTTATCCAGTATTGCAGAAAAATCCGAAGACAGGATTAGAATTAGTCTGCAAGAGGGGAAGTTATGCATTCCCCCAACATTGTGCTTCCATCTTAATAGCACATTTTCACGGAGTAGGGCACAACAGCATCAAAACAACATGCACCCTTTTGAGCCAAAATTTCTATATAACAGACATGCAACATTTGGTTGCAGACTACATAAGCAGATGCTTGATCTGCCTTCGAGCTAATCCTGGTAATCCACATAGGATATTACACCAACATCTTGATTATCCCACGACTCCATTCACCCATTTACAGGTTGACTACACACATATCCCCAAGACAAAGGGTAAGCAAGAATACGCTCTGGTCATAGTGGACATGTTTTCTAGATGGCCAGAGGTATTCCCTACAAAGGCAGAAGATGCCAAGACCACAGCAAGGATTATCACTCAGCAGATAATTCCGAGATGGGGATGTCCCCTGGTCATTGAATCAGATCGGGGGCCAGCATTTACATTCAAGTTAAATAGAGAAATAGCCAGATTGCTACAGGTGGAATGGAAATTTCATATCCCGTATCACCCCCAAAGCTCCGGAATTGTAGAACGCATGAATCGAACAGTTAAAGACAAACTTAGGAAAGTCACAGCAGGTACTTTTGAGAAATGGAAACAGATCCTACCTATTATATTGGCAGAAATAAGAATGACTCCCAATAAAAGGTTAGGACTGTCACCCTTAGAAATCCTTATGGGTAGGCCCTTTCCAACTCCTTGGGCAAGTCACCCCCTAGTGGTACAGGAAGGCGACATAGACCAGATTAGGGAAGACTATGTCACCAAATTGATACAGGTACTTAACAAAACTGAGGACAAAGTTGCTTGTAAGTCTCCCTCTTTTCCACAGGAACCCACCTACCCATACAGGGTGGGGGATGAGATGGTGGTCGAAACACTGAAGAAAGGAAGAGCTCAAGGTGATTTCGTATACGGCAAACCTCCTACCGTCGTTGCAGTAACCAGAACAGCTGTGCTGACTGAACAATCTCCAATTTGGATCGACGCCTCCCGAGTGAAACTTGTGAGAGAAAGAGAGGAGGCAGGAACGGAGGCAGACAGCCTTGGCCTTGAAGAAGGACAGGAGGTATTAACGGGGGCAGACAGCCCTGACCTCCAACGAGGCCCAGAGGTACTAACGGAGGCAGACAGCCTTGACCTCGAAGAAGATACAGAAGGGGTACTAACGGAGGCAGACGGCCTTGACCCCCAACGAGATGACGCAGTCGGGAAATTCCTCGAGATGGCTGAAATGTAGTGCCTTGATAATTGCAGTCCCCACCCCAGTAGATGTATGGACAGGGCTCCTACGTTCCCAATCAAATGACACAGATTTGCAGGATCATGATGTTAAATATGGATATGTAAATCCTTATCATGCTTGTTATAACTGTCCTACATATGAGACTCTGCAAAGTAATATGATAGAAATCCAGAAAGTTGTAAAAAGATAGTATCAGAAAAAAAATATATATATGCAATGTAATATTACAAAAACAGTACCATTCCTAGACAAACATGTACCTCTACCAGCAGGATGGGTATTGGCCTGTGGAAATACTAGTCACACATATATACCGGCCGATATTACAGAGGGACCCTGTACAATAGCTAGGCTGACATTAGCAATGATACCACTATTCCCAGCAATGCAGACACGACACACGAGAGACACTTCTCTACAGTTACCAGAAAATTGTGATTATAATGTGAATCTCCTCTCTAGAACAGAATACATAAGTTAAGGGGTATCTTTGATAGGAGTACCAGGGTCGGCCATATATAACCACAGGACAATATCAAAACTTGCCTGTTGTATGGTAAAACAGATAAATGTCACTAGTGCAGTTCTGCAAGATATGCTGCTGGATATACAATCGTATGAAAAGGCTATCCTGCAGAATAGGGCAACTATTGACTATTTATTGCTCCAACATGGTGTAGGATGCTCAGCGTTCGCAGGGATGTGTTGTTCCAATCTATCAGATCACTCCCGTGGAATAAAAGATAAAATAGGCCAACTAGAAGAGATGATAAAACATATAAAACAAGATGTTGACCAAGGTTGGTGGGATTGGCTTTTTGGCTGGATGCCTGACTTTGGTCAAATAAGATATGTTTTAGGAGTGGCATTTGCCGTGATCGCTGCAATAGTGTGTCTCTGCTGTTGTCTACAGTGTGTGCCCTCCCTTCTTACCATATGTAACAATGTGGCCAAAAGAGGGGTACACTCAACATCCCTCTATACTCCGGTAGAGGTAGAGGAGGTAAACACAACCTCAACAAAGCCTCAGGATTATACTCCTGAAGGGTATATGGAATACCTAAAGGCTTACAAGCAAACTAAGGAAAAAACTAGAAAAGAACAAAATGAAAAACCCACATTATAAAGATATATTTAAATAGGTTTTACAGAGAGGATTGATAGGTTCTATTTCAGTCCAAAACCTATTTTTATATAAGTTTATATTACATCATGTTCCATACATTAATTACATAAGCATGGACACGTAATGGGTCAAAGTCCATATGACTAAGAGGTTCTTCTCGTATATATGGATAGCCTTGGACTCTGGCAAAGAGATAAGATAAAGATGTAGCTGGCTAAAAACATGTGTTACTGTTTAACGTAAAGATCACGTCATTGAATACTATAAATATGTGTCATAAGGATAATAAAATTCAGAGTCATTTTGAAATTACACAGCACTGTGTCACATCTCATTTTTCTGTGTCACATCTCTCTCTGGCGTCAGATAAAGGATCAAATCAAGCTGAATACCGAGGTCTTGTACCTGGGGTACACATTTGGGGGAAAGATAAGAATAATTCCTTACAATAACCATTAGGAAACCAGCTCTAAGTTGAATTTGCAATGCGATTAATATAACCTGTATTAATCGCATTGCGATTACAACTTAGTCAAATTTGTGACACTGCAGCTTCAGAATGAATCTAAAATGGTTGCTGTCCTTGCTTTTTGATAGGAGGTGGGAGGGTCTGGGAGGGAGGGTATGCTGATTGGCTGGAATGTGTCTGCTGACTGAGGTACAGGGTCAAAGTTTGATCAATGATGATGTATAGGGGGCGGACTGAACATCGCCTATGTTCGCCGGGAACTGTTCACCGGCGAATAGTTCGGGACATCTCTACTGTCAAATCAGTGCTGCAGTCCTACATCACTATTCTGCAGCTTTACATTATCTTTCACAGGCAAACCAGAAGTCTCAGCAGCCAGTGAAACGGTCTATACACTTGAAAGAAACAGTGTTTGCTAACTTCTGTTGACGAACAATTCCTGTGCAGGCAGAACAAGGCTGGCTCATACTCTTTCATCCTCGGCATTGCACAAGCCCATTATAATCTTTAGAATGCTGTGAACAGCTCAAATCATACTGGGGCCGGACAGACACGGGTACAGTGAATAACATATATTGTTCCAACAACATACACTGTCCCAACAGTATTGATCTATATTGTTGAATAGACTGCTGGATAATTGCAATTCATGGCATATCACGTGTTTAAACTCTTCACGCATTATCACATACATGTGCGTGATAATATGTGATAGTATGTGAAGGCTTCTATGGAGCCCGCTGCATACAGCAGACACATTGCAACACTGGCAGGGAACGGTGATCACTCCCAACCCCATCATTTAAACTCCCAGATGCCACAATCAAAAGCGATTGCGGCATCTGTGATAGTGATCCCACACTCTGTCTGAAGACAAAGTAGTTATCAGATTTAAATCAAAACTTATTTTTATCCAGTTAACAGCAATTGTCACCGTTTTATTATAGACATCTGAGGCGAATTTTATTAATTGTATTTCAATTATGTAGTTCAGTTATTCATTTTATATTATTTATCAGATTATTATTTTTTGCCTTAGAATATGTTTGCTTGAGGCTACACGTACTTGTCTTACAATTAAATATTTTAATTATCAAGCATATTAACTACATATATTCTATTTACAATTGCTCTATTGGTACTTGTAGCTTTGTCAGTGCACTCAGCATTAAGTTTTATCCATACTCTGTGGCATGAGCTGCTAATGCATTACTTTACATGTCCATAAAACTTGCTTCAGTGTTCTTGAAAAGTGGCACACTCTGTGCCTTCCCCAAGATTTAATTCAGCAGGCAGCAACTATTTTTTCTGGCCAGCTGTCCTATAAATTTGTCTCATCATTCTCCAAATGTGGAGCAGTTCTGCACTTTCACCCAAATTGTATTCTGTTGTATGTCAATAGCATTTCTGAACTGCTGTCCTTAAAACTCATCTCGTCTTTTTAACAATGTGGCGTAGTTCCATGCCTTCAACAAAATTTATTTCAACAAGCAGGCATTCTTACTCCTGGACAGCTGTCTGCAAAACTTGTTTAGTCATTCACCAAATGTGGTGTAGCTCTGCACTTCATAAAAAGTTTATTCAGCAGGCAGGCATTATTACTCGTGTTGATCGGGCATGCTCGGTCGAACGCCAGTTCGGCTCGAGCATCTCGATGCTCGGCACATGGCGGCATTTGGCCGAATACCGCATGTGCTCGAGCGCAATGCTCGAGTCTCCTTCCCGCACGTTTGGAGATGCAGAGATGCGGGTGAGTACTGCCCTTCACTGTAATGCCGTAGCCATGTTGGTTACTGGCATTACAGTGATTGGCTGGCCGGAACGCGTCATTGGGTGCTATAGAGCACCGGATGACACGTGTTTAGCTTAGTGTTAGTCAGGGAGAACTGTGGTAAAAAAGAGAAATATAGTGTAGGGAGTGAAATTTTCTTTTTTTAAGTTGAAAAACTTGTCAGAGACCCAAAAGTCCTTTTAAGGACTATTGTTGTATGTGGCAGCAGCAATCTATATTTTTAGCTCAACCTGCGCTAAATTGCTAAAACTTTACAGACCCAAAAGTCCTTTTAAGGACTATTGTGTGTGGCAGCAATATCTATTTTCATCATGCACTAAATAGTGTACAATAGTTAGACCCCTGCAGACAGCGACATTATCTGCGCTACATCTCCTGTGTAACGTGTGTGCATCCCAAAAATATCTGTGACATCTAGTGTACTTTTTCCGTAGACGGTGTCCACTGCGGGCAGTGACATTACCTGTGCTACATCTCCTGTATAAAGTGTGCATATCCAAAAAATATCAGTGACATCCAGTGTACTTTTTTCCATAGATGGTATCCTCTGCGGACAATGACATTATCTGTGGTACATCTCCTGTGTAACGTTTCAATATCCCAAATACCTGTGACATTCCCTGTAATTTTATATTAGCCGCTGCTGACATCAGCGACATTATCTGCAGTATTTCTCCCGTGTAACGTTTCCAACATCCCAAATACCTGTGACATTCCCTGTAATTTTTTATTAGCCGCTGATGACAGCATTGACATTATCTGCAATATTTCTCCTGTGTAACGTTTCCACATCCCAAATACCTGTGAAATTCCCTGTAATTTTTTCTTAGCCGCTGGTGACAGCATTGACATTATCTGCGGTATTTCTCCTGTATAACGTTTCCACATCCCGAATACCTTTTTTATTTTTTTTGTGCATACAAATCCTACGCTACTGTACGTGTGAAATACTTTCAAGCATATGTAACATTTAATATGAAGAAGGCGACAGTAAGAGACAGGGAAGTGGCCGTGATGCTGATGGAGCACGCAGAGGCCGTGGCCCTGGGCCTGTTGAAACTGTGCCTGCTTCCAGATCACAAGAAAAACAATCATCCACGATACCTAGCTTCATGTCCCAGTTTGCAGGACGGCGCTGAACAACGCTCTCAAAGTCAGACCAGTGCGACCAGATGGTCGGCTGGATTGTAGCAGATAATGCTTCCAGTCGGTTAAGCACCACCCTGTCTTCCACCAAGTCCAGTCTCAGTAGCCAATAGTCTGGTCAACACAATCCTTACCCTGATCCTCCTTCCTCCCACCATGGAGAGTCTTGCCAAACTAGTGATTAGTGTTGAGCGCGAATATTCGAATTGCGAATTTTTTTCTCGAATATCGCAATTTCGAGATTTCGCGAATATTTAGAATATCGTTCTATATATTCGCGAAATAGAATATTCGTTTTTTTTCTTTTTTTTTTTATTATATTTTTTTCTTTCCCACTTCCCTAAAGTTGTTCTTACCTGTCCTTTGGATTCCTGGCTTCCTGGCTGCTCCAGTCAGTGGCGTTTTCAACTTACTGCTATATTCCATATTAGCTAAATTACAATCTAATCTATATGTGTATTTTACGAAATTTCGCAATAGTCGCAATTGCGATGCGAGTAATATAACACGAAATATTCGCATGAAGATTTCAACTTAGCACTGCTATACTCCATATTCTAGCCTAATATGGAATATAGCTGTGCTAAGTTAGCACTGCTATATTCCATATTAGGCTAGAATATAGAGTATAGCTGTGCTAAGTTGAAATCTTCATGCGAATATTTCGTGTTATATTAGTCGCATCGCAATTTTGACTTTTTCAAATGTTCTTAATATTGCTCTAACTTCGTCTTTTAGAAATTTCGTAATATTGCTCTAACTTCGTCTCTTAGAATATTACGAATATTCTAAAAGACGAAGTTAGAGCAATATTACGAAATTTCGTAAAATACACATATAGATTGTAATTTAGCTAATATAGTGCTATAATACCTTTTTTTTCCTGTAATTTTTTTTGCCTCTTCTGAACTTAAGTTTTGTAAAATATGTACACTATTAAAAATTATTACTATAGCAGTATATTAGCTTAAATACAATCTATGTGTATTTTACGAAATTTCGTAATATTGCTCTAACTTCATCTTTTAGAATATTACGAATATTCTAAAAGACGAAGTTAGAGCAATATTAAGAACATTTGCAAAAGTCGAAATTGCGATGCGAGTAATATAACACGAAATAGTCGCATGAAGATTTCAACTTAGCACAGCTATATTCCATATTCTAGCCTAATATGGAATATAGCAGTGCTAACTTAACACAGCTATATTCCATATTAGGCTAGAATATGGAATATAGCAGTGCTAAGTTTAAATCTTCATGCGACTATTTCGTGTTATATTACTCGCATCGCAATTTCGACTTTTGCAAATGTTCTTAATATTGCTCTAACTTCGTCTTTTAGAATATTCGTAATATTCTAAGAGACGAAGTTAGAGCAATATTACGAAATTTCGTAAAATACACATATTAGCCTAGCCATAGTCATTAGCATAGGAACGTTGCCTTATACAAAGAAGATAAATTTTCGCAATATGCGAAAAAATAATTTCGCGATAATTGCGAATATTCGATTTCGACGAATATAACACGAATATTCATGCGAATATTCGCGAAATATCGCGAAACCGAATATGGCACCTCCCGCTCATCACTACTAGTGATCCCACACTCTGATATTCCGAGGAGCTCTTTTCAGCGCCATTCCTTCATTTTGGCCCCTCAACAAACACGCTGGATGAGGGACATGAGATCTTGTGCACTGATTCCCAAACTCTTGAGCATCCACAGTCAGAACAAGATGACGGTGAGGAACGGCAATTAGTGTTTCACGAGGTGGATGATGATGATGAGACACGGTTGCCAATAAGTCAACAGCAATTAGTGTCTCAAGAGGTTGATGATGAGGATGAGACAGTTGTCAATAACTGAGTTTGTAGTTAGGTCAACAAGTCAGAAGGATGAGCATAGTGAGGAAGTGGAAGAGGAGGTGGTGGAGGATGAAGTCACTGACCCAACCTAGGAATGTGGCAAGCCAAGCAAAGACAGCAATACAGAGGGGGAGGGATCTGCAGAACCGCAACAGGCTGGAAGAGGCAGAGGGGTAGCAAAAGGGAGAAGTCAGGCCACACCAAACAGGCCCACAACTGTTCCCCAGAGCACACTCTTGCGGAAATCTCCCTTGCCAAGGAGTAGTTGTTCCGCACGTGTAAGGTAATCCAGCTCACTTGCCACATATATTGCAGTCCTTGGGTGCACAGGAAACCATGGTGAGACCTCTTGAGACAAGGAAAAAGAAGAAAAACGATCCAGCACTCCTGTAATTTTTGAGCCGTCGGTTCTTTTATTGCGGTGATAAAAATTTGTACAGTGGTACAACCTCCATATGTGTCATTCTCAGTCTACGCGTTTCGAACTAAGCAGTTCTTATTCATGACTCCATGTGGAACTTTAATCCATGTAAAATATATATGTCATATAATTTTCGATTGCCTAACATCAAATTTAATGACATGACACAGATTATCGGACTACTGGAAAAGCATATGGCTTAAATCCAGTTTTTCGATTATTTTATTTTTGAATATATATACAGTTGCAAGAAAAAGTATGTGAACCCTTTGGAATGATATGGATTTCTGCACAAATTGGTCATAAAATGTGATCTGATCTTCATCTAAGTCACAACAATAGACAATCACAGTCTGCTTAAACTAATAACACACAAATAATTAAATGTTACCATGTTTTATTAAACACACCATGTAAACATTCACAGTGCAGGTGGAAAAAGTATGTGAACCCTTGGATTTAATAACTGGTTGAACCTCCTTTGGCAGCAATAACTTCAATCAAACGTTTCCTGTAGTTGCAGATCAGACGTGCACAACGGTCAGGAGAAATTCTTGACCATTCCTCTTTACAGAACTGTTTCAGTTCAGCAATATTCTTAGGATGTCTGGTGTCAATCACTTTCTTGAGGTCATGCCACAGCATCTCATTCGGGTTGAGGTCAGGACTATGACTGGGCCACTCCAGAAGGCGTATTTTCTTCTGTTTAAGCCATTCTGTTGTTGATTTACTTCTATGCTTTTGGTCGTTGTCCTGTTTCAACACCCATCTTCTGTTGAGCTTCAGCTGGTGGATAGATGGCCTTAAGTTCTCCTGCAAAATGTCTTGATAAACTTGGGAATTCATTTTTCCTTTGATGATAGCAATCCGTCCAGGCCCTGACGCAGCAAAGCAGCCCCAAACCATGATGCCCCCACCACCATACTTCACAGTTGGGATGAGGTTTTGATGTTGGTGTGCTGTGCCTCTTTTTCTCCACACATAGTGTTGTGTGTTTCTTCCAAACAACTCAACTTTGGTTTCATCTGTCCACAGAATATTTTGCCAGTACTGCTGTGGAACATCCAGGTGCTCGTGTGCAAACTGTAAACGTGCAGCAATGTTTTTTTTGGACAGCAGTGGCTTCCTCTGTGGTATCCTCCCATGAAATGCATGCTTGTTTACTGTTTTACGTATCGCAGATTCGCTAACAGGGATGTTAGCATATGCCAGAGACTTTTGTAAGTCTTTAGCTGACACTCTAAGATTCTTCTTCACCTCATTGAGCAGGCTGCGCTGTGCTCTTGCAGTCATCTTTACAGGACAGCCACTTCTAGGGAGAGTAGCAGCAGTGCTGAACTTTCGCCATTTATAGACAATTTGTCTTACCGTGGACTGATGAACAGCAAGGCTTTTGGAGATACTTTTATAACCCTTTCCAGCTTTATGCAAGTCAACAATTCTTAATCGTAGGTCTTCTGAGGGCTCTTTTGTGTGAGGCATCATTCACATCAGGCAATGCTTCTTGTGAAAAGAAAACCCAGAATTGGTGTGTGTTTTTATAGGGCAGGGCAGCTGTAACCAACACCTTCAATCTCATCTCATTGATTGGACTCCAGTTGGTTGACACCTTACTCCAATTAGCTCTTGGAGATGTCATTAGTCTAGGGGTTCACATACTTTTTCCACCTGCACTGTGAATGTTTGCATGGTGTGTTCAATAAAAACATGGTAGCATTTAATTCTTTGTGTGTTAATAGTTTAAGCAGACTGTGATTGTCTATTGTTGTGACTTAGATGAAGATCAGATCACATTTTATGACCAATTTGTGCAGAAACCCATATAATTCCAAAGGGTTCACATACTTTTTCTTGCAACTGTATATATATATATATATATATATATATATATATGTTTTGCATTTTCTTCTGTGTTAACTGTAACTGTGTTTTATATTTTCACTGTTGGGAATCACAGTTTTAATTAAACACATGTGAAAATGTTTTCAGCTACCATGTGGACTTTGGATCCAGCTAGATAATTAAAACACCTGAGTGGTTTCCTCCCCCATAGAGGAGGAACCCTTTTTTTCCCTCAGGAGTCTATATATATTTTACATGGATTAAAGTTCCACATGGAGTCATGAATAAGTTCGAAATGCGTAGACTGCTAATGACACATATGGAGCTTGTACCACTGTACAAATTTTTATCACCGCAATAAAAGAACTGACGGCTCAAAAATTAAAGGAGTGCTGGATCGTTTTTCTCCTTTTTCCTAGTTGTTTCACAGTCTGGTGCTTTTTTGAGGAAAGTGCGGACGACAAAAGAATTTGCAACCTATGCCATAAAAAAAACACTAGCAACCGCACCACCACCAGCATGATCCGCCACATGGCACTGTAATAGTTCTGCGGGTTACACCACTGCCTCATCTTCCCCTATGTTACGTGCTGGTCAATCCAATGTCAAAGGCGCAGGCCTCCTGCCCTGCGCCTGGACCTTCGCAAGCATCATCCGCGATCACATCCACTTCCATGTCCCAGCGCAGCGTACAAATGTCCTTACCCCAGGCATTTAGACACAAGAGCAAATACCCAGCCACCCACCTACAGGCCATAGCACTAAATGCGCAACTTTCCAAATTACTGGCCCTGTATATGTTGCCATTTAGGCTTGTGGACATTGAGGCCTTCCGCAGCCTGATGTCGGTGACCGTCCCTCATTACGCAGTCCCCAGCCGCCGCTATTTTTCAAGGTGTGCCATTCCCGCCTTACACCAGCATGTGTCCCGTAACATCACCCGTGCCCTGACCAACGCAGTTACTGGGAAGGTACACTTAACCACTGACACATGGACAAGTGCTTTCGGCCAGGGACACTACATTTCCCTGATGGCACACTGGGTAAACATTGTGGATGCCTGGAGCGAGTCGTACCCTGGGATGGCACAGGTGCTACCGACTCCAAGGATTGCGGGCCCTAATTTCATCAGGGTTTCCGCCACGACCTACGTTAGTGGCTCCAACCCCCACTTCTCCTCCTCCGCCTCCTCCACTTCCACTTCAGAATTATCCTCTTGCTGCACCAGTCAGCCATCAGTCGGTAGCTGGAAGTAGTGTAGCACTGCAGTGGGGAAGCAGCAACAGGCGGTGCTTAAGCTGATCTGCTTATTTGACAGACAGCACACCGCCGCAGAGCTGTGGCAGGGGATAAAAGACCAGACTGAGCTATGGCTCTCGCCACTCAACCTAGAACCAGACATGGTTGTGTCTTATAATGGCTCAACACACATCCCATGCCTAGCCAAACTTAGTGGTTAAGCGGTTTCTCAAAACCTACCCCAATTTGCCTGAGCTACTGGTGAAGGTGCGCCGTGTGCTTGCCCATTTCCACAAATTATCGACATCTTCCGCCGTTCTGTCATCATTGCAGCAGCGCTTACAATTGCCAGCTCACCGACTGTTGTGCGACGTGAGCATGTGCTGGAACTCGACGTTCCACATGTTGGCTAGGCTTTGTGAGCAGCAGAGGGCAGTAGTGGTATACCAGCTGCAAAATGGTCGTCGGTTTTCCAGTCAGCATCCACTCTTCACAAGCGAGGAGTGGGCATGGATGTCTGACCTCTGTGAGGTTTTAAGAACCTTTGAGGAATCAACACAGATGGTGAGTGGTGATAACGCTATTATCAGCATCACCATCCCACTTCTGTGTCTACTCAAACGCTCGCTGCTGACAATTAAGGCGGACGCTTTGCATGTTGAAGAGGTGGAAATGGGGGAAGACATTACACAGGGAAAACAGTAGACATGTTGAAAGCCAGACCACCCTCAGTTCGTCTTCTCAGCGCAAATTGGATGATGATGATGATGATGATGAGGAGGAGGAGCAGGAGACGGTTGCCTCCGCTACAGAGGATCGATCCCATAGAATTCCAATTACATCTGTTCAGCGTGGATCGGAAGAAGAGGCGAAAGAGGATGAGGCGATTGAGAGTCATCCTCCTGATGACGACAGCGAAGTCTTGCCTGTTGGGACTCTAGCACACATGGCTAACTTCATGTTAGGCTGCCTTTCCCGTGACCCATGCGTTTTATGCATTTTGGACAACACCGATTACTGGTTGTTCACCCTTCTCGACACCCGCTACAAAGATAACTTCTCATCTCTCATTTCTGTGATGGAGAGGATGAGCAAAATGGTGCAATACCAGAAAGTCCTTATGAAAAAAATGTTCCAAAAATTTCCAGCTGACAACGCTGGTGGCAGAGTACGTAGTTCCTTGGGCAACCGAGGAGCAGTTCCAACAGAGTCAGGGCAACACTCTCCAAAGCCTGGGACAGTTTCATGACACCTCACCAGCACCCTAATGCGCGGCCTAGTGTCACAAGGAGGGAACAATTTTGGAAGATGGTAAAGGAGTACGTAGCAGACCGTGTCAGCGTCCTTAATGATCCCTCTGTGCCCTACAACTACTGGTTGTCCAAGCTGGACATGTGGAACGAACTGGCGCTCTACGCCTTGGAGGTGCTGACCTGCCCTGCCACCAGCATTTTGTCAGAGGGGGTATCTAGTGCTGCTGGGGGCATAATAACTGATAATCGCATCCATCCACCTGTCAACTTAAAATACTGACAGGTTGACTTTTATGAAAATGAACAAGGCCTGGATTGCCCCTGACTTCTCTACTCCACCAGAGGAAAGCGAATGAACATAAAGGCACTTTAGATGTGTTTTTTTTATAATGTACTGAATACACTGTATTCCCATGCACCCCTTCCACCACAAAAATATATTGTTCAATCTTCCGTTTCTCGTCCTCCTCCTCTTTCATCATATGAACATGCTTATTAGTCTGCCCTCGCTCCTAATGTTGTAGAGGGTCAGCTCACCTTCAGGCCCTCGCATATGATGTTTTAGAGGGTCAGCTTACCAGCAGGCCCTCACCAACAATCTTTTAGAGGGTCAGCTCACCTGCAGGTCCCTCGCATGTAATGTTTTTGAGGGTCAGCTCACCAGCAGGCCCTCAACCATAATGTTTTACAGGGTCATCTCACCAGCAGGCCCTCACCTACAATCTTTTAGAGGGTCAGCTCACCAGCAGGCCCTCACATATGATGTTTTTGAGGGTTAGCTCACCAGCAGGCCATCAACCATAATGTTTTACAGGGTCAGCTCACCAGCAGGCCCTCGCCCATAAATTTTTCAATGGTTAGCTAAGCAGAAGGTGCTTGCCCATAATATTTTCAATGGTCAGCTCAGCAGCAGGCACTTGCACATAATTGCTTTGATGCTAAGATCAGCAGTAGGCACTCGCCCCTAATGCAGCAGACCCTCACCCATAATGTTTTAGATGGTCAGCTCAGCAGCAGGCCATCACCCGTTTTGTTTTAGAGGGTCACCAGCAGGCCCTTGCTCCTAATGTTTTTGCCCACAGGCCATCAATCATGATTTTTCAAGTTTGTAAAAGATGCCCTCCTTTATGTGTAATAAAGGGTGTATTGGAGTGCCGGTTCCTTGTAATTTTTGGAAGCCTTTTCACTTAGTGCATAGGCTTTATGAGTGTAGGAGTCCCACTACCTGAACAATTGTACCACAATGTGATGGAGGCCCTCCTTTATGTGATATACAGGTTGTCAGACTGTAAAAGTAGCGTACTACTCGGACAACATTGTTCCCAGCAGCAACCTGGGAGTCCAAGATGCATCCAGACATCCTCCCCATTCTGTTCTTGAACCATTTCGGGGGTGTTTCCATCAATTTCTGACCTTTTCCTAAGAACCAGACACCCTCCCTTCTTCAGAGCAGGGGGTGCCTGGTTTAATGCTCGGGTTCTCTCCAAACTTGATGTCCTCAGGGGTAATACTATTGCTCCATTACCCCTGAGGACGCCACGTTTAGTGGTGAAACATGTAGGAGGAGCGATGTATGTAATGTTTTTTAATTAGAATCTTACCTTGTGTTTAATAGCACAGCGACATGGTGTTACAGCAGGCACTGTAGTCTAAGTGCTTATGTGAAATATATTATAGCTAGCTAGGGAGGTATTATGACCGTAATCAGACAGACACTCAGTGATGGTACTACTATAAAAAGAAGGAGTGATAACATACACCAGAAAACATACATAGGAGTGCTGAATTACTCGCTATATTGATATAATTACCCATTAAGTATACTGTAGCAAATGTTACGCTGACAGTCACAGCTGCAATAAACACACATATGACAGCAGAGTGTATACAATAAATAATTGATATGGCTGCAGTATAGGAGATTATAAGGGATATGAAATCAATATCTCATTGAATCTCCCTAGATAAATCATTATCAGTGATATAGGCTCACAGTTAATACTGAGAGCTAGAGAAATACTATAATTACAGGGTCATTTTCAACTTTTACTCATTGTGTTGTTTTGGGTAGTTTATTTTAAAAGTCAAGAATAAATGTTATGTTTTATTAGAATGGCCGAAAACAGGTATTAGATAGCCTTGGGCCTTTCATCAATGTCAAACCTGGGCCTGGCAGGGTCTTTTGTAGTAAAGTCCTTTTTAAGCACAGTAGTGGAGGGGTGATGACTTGGGCTTGTTTTGAAGCCACAGGATCTGTGCACCTAGCAGTCATTGAGGTGACCATTAACCCCTCTGTATACCAAACTGTTCTAAAGTAAAATGTGAGGCCATCAATCCAACAGCTAAAGCTTCCCTGAAACTTGGTCATGCAACAGGACAATGATCCCATACACACCAGCAAATCTACAACAGAATGTGTGAAAAAGAAAAGAATCAAGGTGTTTCAATAGCCCAGACCCTTAACCCAATTAAAAAGCTATGTTGGCTAACATCGAAAACCTGGACAATGCACCATACAGTATATGTCAAAAGTATATGCCTTTCCCCTCCCCTCTCATGCAAATAAGAGACTTATTCTTAGGCCTTGATCGCCATGCGAATAGCAGTATCCCAACCACCATCCAAAACATATTCTCTTCCATTGACACCCTTTTGGATCAAGACACCTTCCCTTTATTGACAAATCTTAAGGAAATACTAAACTGCCCCATCTCTCTGTAAACTATTATATAGTAAATTCCTCTCCTCCTTTAAACAGATGAACAACGTGCCGGACCTCACCAGACCTTTAACCTTGTTCGAAAACTTTCTTTCCCAAAAGAACACACCTAAGAAGGTTATATCGCTGACATGTAAAAACCTCTTGCAACCAAAGCCTGACAACACACTCCCTTTCCTACGAGCTTGGGAAACAGATCTAGGGAGGACGTTCACCCCTGATGACCAGCAGAAACTCTTTCTAGCTCCCAAACTAGCTTCTAGGTGTGTTAGAATTCAAGAAAATGGATATAAAATCCTAACAAGATGGCACCTCACTCCTGTAACTCTCAATTAGAGAAGTTTTGAAAAGTTCGATTCGGCTGATTCACCGAATTGAAAAAAAAAAAAAAATCTTTGTTACTAATTACTTCGTCACGAAGTGCATTTTTTTGTAAGTAGCGGGTGCAATGACAGGGATGCCGCCGCCATCTTGCTTGAAGATCTGGTGCAAAATCCCGAGCGGCGAGAGATTACGTCATCACGTCGGCCAGCGTGGTGACGTCATACGTCACTGCGCACAGGATTTCTGCCAAGATCTTCAATCAAGATGGAGGCTGGCAGAGGTAAGTATGAAATAATTATTATTTTTTTTACACTATTTCAAGTTAAATCGATTCGCTAACACAAAGCACGAGGAAATTCTGCTTCAAGGCAAAACTAATTTATCCTTAAATTTGGATCGAATTCCACTTTGTACAAAGTACAATCCCAACTATGACCCAAGCTGTTAGAGATGAGAATCTTCCCCCAGAAAATATTATCATCTCTGGTGGACCTGCTCTTCTATTATTCCTTTTTGGAAATCTATTCTGCAGAATGTCAATAAAATTACAGGTCTCAAACTTCCATTAACGCCAGAGCTTTGTCTTCTCCATTTAGCACCAGATAAGATACGAAAACATATGGGATTACTAGCTAGGCACCTTCTGGCCGCAGCTAGTATACTTATTCCTACCTACTGGAAATCAGATTCTCTCCCAACGGTGGTGCAATGGATAGACAAAGTTGATTCTGTTTGGAAGAACTAGATAAATTGGACTCAAAGAACCACGCCTCCTTTAAGACAGTATGGTCCCCTTGGGCTCGCATCAGAGGGTACACTACATGAAAATATAAAGACACAGTGCAAGGGCTTAAGGTTCTCTGATTGATGCATAAGTTTTAGGGACCGAACTCTCGCTTTGTAGCAGCACTCTGTAATAATAACCTGTGGCACTTTACCTGATCGCAGTGCAACCCACACCGCTTGGTCATGCTTCTTAACCCCCCCTTTTTTTCCTCCCACTTCCTCCTCCCCTCCCAACCCATTTTTCATTATTCTTATGTTTTTGGTGTATATTGAAAAAAAAAATATGTGATTCATAACAATAAACAACTGTCAATAAGCTGTATGCCTAAATTAAGAGGAGGTTTCCATCCTCGCTTAAGTAGTCCTAACATCTAGCTTCATATGTATATAGCTATCTTCTCTTACATTTTCCCTAATGATGTCCAACCTGACATGATGCATCGTTACCTTATGAACCAATGTGTAATGCCCCAGATTGGCATTACCACCTTTGCACCCTGCTACTGTCTTTATTGGTTAACCTCATGTCATCTTGTGCATTTATTCAAAGTCCTTCACAATGTGCATTCCTATTTCTATGTAACTGTTGTGTTCAAATGTAATATGCCTGGTTCACTAGCAGGTGGAAGCAAATATGCCATAGCTACAGTTAGGTAGCTTTCCAATCCATTCTAACATCCCTCTGTGGAGTAGTGGAGTCCCACTTCCTGCAGTCTAGCTTACCCCCTTATAGGGGAAGGAGGGTGTGCTGGGCACGTCTCTGCTGGACCTGCCCAGGCCAAGCCAAGCCGGCCAGAGCACCTTCAGCTCTGCTGGATGTGGAGGCCACAGCTTAGAGACTCAGGAGCCAGGAGTATAGTTCCCTGGCATAAATAAGAAACAGACTACCAAGAGAGAAGTTGCAGCATAAAAAATAAGTTACAGTAAGTTACACAGCAAGCCTGTCAGCATAGCAGGGCAATAGAGCAACAAATGTACCAGAGTTGTGTTTGCCTGCCAGAGTTTTAATGCTAAAGTCTGCTGGGACCAAGACAAAGTTTGAAGATTGTGTCTGATGAAAGTTTATTAAAGTAAAGCTGCTTTTCAACTGCATCTTAAGGTCTGAACTCAAGTTATTTTTTATTCACCCCCAACTTTCCCCCCTATTTGGCTGCTTCAGAACCAAAGCCTGGGGTCCAGCCGTATCCAGGTAGGAGCACCGTGACACTCACATATATCATAAAGGGACATTTTAGGCCACCCTATACCACTCGGCCATTCCTACACCTGGATACCTCCACCAATTACAAAAGGGGCCCTGGCCGTTACCGCTGCGTGCAACTGTACACTATGTTATTTTTTTCTCTTTGTATTTCTTGAAACTGAATAAAAAGAATTTATGTTGGGAGCTTAATAGAGAAGTGTATAACGAACCAGATGCTTTTTTTTTTATTATCTCTTGATATGTAAAACCACAGAATTCAAAGACTATGGGGAGCATTTATCAAGACAGGCGTTTTGTATGTTAGTATTGATTCCCCCTCTGCTGCTGGAAGATGTGCAAATGTATGCAGAGGTCGTGCCGTGCAACAAACTTAAAATAATGGCAACCTCTGAGTTGCCCGAAATTTAAGTCTTTCTTCATGCCGAAAAACTGGTGTGAAGAAAGATAAATGTGTCTGGCCTGAAGAACTGCTCGCACCCCACCCACAACACTCCCCCCCTTTCTCACCACTTCTGAAAAATTATGCAACTGGCTGAATGTGATATGATACCACAAAGGATAGCAAAAGAATTTCAGATCGATAACTAGGGGTGCCTTTAGGAAGACCAGTCTCTTACTGTTAAAACTTGGAAAGCGATCTTTGGGTTTCATATGTAGGAATGTTTGGCAGGACATCCAAGGTGAAATTTTTCCCATAGATTTGATCAATCTTGCTAATCTATTTGTAGTTTATATTTCAGAAAGTTTCTATTTGGAGGATACCAGTAGCTGGTAGCTGCTAACACTTTTAATTTTGTTAATTTATAAACAATAAACTATTAACATTTCTGCTGTCTTCAGATGGATATCTAGCTTCGCAATATTCCCTTGTCAAATCCCAAGGCTTGTTGGAAAATAATGATGAGCGGCATAGGCAATATTTGAATTTGCGATATTTTGCTAATATTTTGTAGAATATTCGTCATATATTTGCGAATTCAAGATCATATTCTTGATTGTGAAATTCGGCAATGTAATATTCGCGTAAGGCGCGTGTAATACAGGCGTGGGTCTTTATAGATACATTTTTCAAGCTAGTATAACTTTTGTGAGACTGGAGAAAATGGTTTACCCTACTCTCAATTCAAAAGAGTTAACAGAATTGTCAGTGATCTCACAACCCGTGAAACACGATTGAGTGAGATGACTGACAAGTAGAGTTGAGCGGACACCTGGATGTTCGGGTTCAGCAAGTGCGACCGAACTTGAAAAAAAAGTTCGGGTTCGGGACCCGAACTTCACCCTGAACCCGAACCCCATTGAAGTCAATGGGGACCCAAACTTTTGGCCACTAAAATGGTTCTAAAATTGTCCTGGAAAGGGCTAGAGGGCTGCAAAAGGCATCAAAATGTGCTTAAGAGCATGGCAATTGTTCTGCAAACAAATGTGGATAGGAAAATGACTTAAAATAACAAAATACAGAAAAATTAAAAATCTGGATCTAGGAGTAGGAGGTTGAGGAGGAGGAGGTGGTGGAAGGGTGGATGTGGCGGTGTAGGTTGACGTGGCGGTGTAGGTGGAAGCGGCGGTGAAGGAGGAATAGGTAGCCAACACTGATTTGTGTTATTTTTCATTTTTAAATTGGGGTTTCCCCCAAAATATTGGAACATAACAAAATAAAACAAAGAATAAGTCCACTTGAGTTCAAGAATGGATGGTTGAGGCTGGCATAAATGTCTATTCTGCACAAGGTACGGACAAGTCCTGTGGGATCCATGCCTGGTTCATTTTAATAAACGTAAGCTTGTCCACATTGACTGCGGCCTATGATAATGCTCTCTCACGTGCTAAACACACGTTCACACTATACACTGGCTGCAGGGCAGGTCAGCACCTGCAAAGCTGACAAAGAGTTTCCACATTTGGGCCATGTTAACCCTGCCTTCTCAGGTGCTGGCGGTGCCCCAGCTGCGTTGGCGACCTCTTCCTCCTCCTCTGCCTTTGCCTTGTGCTTCCACTGTGCCCCCGCTGTCAGGTGGGAATGGCATCAGCAGCGTGCGCTTGTAGTCGCGCATCTTCCGATCAGTAACAGATGTTTTCACTAAATTTAGTTCCCTGTCAGCAATGCAGAGCAGGGATTCATTCACGGCAAAAGGGGGTTTATGTCACCCAGCAATAGAACAGAGGATTTTCAGAGATTTAGGCCCCTGTCAACCAGGCACATCAGGGGTTCATTCACGGCAAAAGGGGGTTCATGTCACCCAGCAATAGAACAGACGATTTTGAGAGATTTAGGCCCCTGTCACCCAGGCACTGCAGGGGTTCATTCACGGCAAAAGGGGGTTCATGACACCCAGCAATAGAACGGACGATTTTGAGAGATTTAGGCCCCTGTCACCCAGGCACAGCAGGGATTTGTATACTCCAAAAATGGTAAAATGTCACCCGACAATTGAAAATAAGAATTTTTTACATTTAGGGCACTAAATTTTTGAGCACACAGGAGGCCCAGTTATTGGTGGTGAAGTGGTGCTGTTCCGCAGTGCGACTCACTCGTGCGTGCTGCAGCTGAAACTCCACTATGGCCTGCTGCTGCTCCCACAGTCTCTCCAGCATGTGCAAGGTGGCGTTCCACCTGGTGGGCACGTCGCATATGAGGCGGTGAGTGGGAAGGCCGAAGTTACGCTGTAGAGCAGACAGCCGAGTGGCAGCAGGATGAGAACGCCGGAAGCGCGCACAGACGGCCCGCACTTTATGCAGCAGCTCAGACATATCGGGGTAGTTGTGAATGAATTTCTGCACCACCAAATTCAGCACATGCGCCAGGCAAGGGATGTGCGTCAAACCGGCTAGTCCCAGAGCTGCAACGAGATTTCACCCATTATTGCACACCTCCAGGCCGTGCTTAAGGCCCACTGGCAGCAACCACTCGTCGGTCTGTTGTTCTATACCCCGCCACAACTCCTGCGCGGTGTGGGGCCTGTCCCCCAAACACATCAGTTTCAGAATCTCCTGCTGACGTTTACCCCTGGCTGTGCTGAAGTTGGGGGTGAAGGTCTGTCGCTGACCGGATGAGGAGATGGTAGAAGAGGAGGAGAAAGCCGAGTAGGAAGAGGAGGCAAAAAATTATGCCCTGCGATCCTTGGCGGCGGAAGGACGTGCGCCAAACAGCTCTCCGCCTGGGGCCAGCCACCACTACATTTACCCAGAGTGCAGTTAGGGAGATATAGCGCCCCTGGCCGTGCTTACTGGTCCACGTATCTGTGGTTAGGTAGACCTTGCTACAGATGGCGTTGCGCAGTGCACACTTGATTTTATCCGATACTTGGTTGTGCAGGGAGGGCTCGGCTCTCCTGGAGAAGTAGTGGCGACTGGGAACAACGTACTGTGGGACAGCAAGCGACATGAGCTGAGTTTTGGCAATTTTCTTAAAAATTTAAAAATTGCTTCTAAACTTCTAAGCCTTCTAACGTCCTAAAAAAATTAAATTACATTTCCAAAATGATGCCAACATAAAGTAGACATATGAGGAATGTTAAGTAATAAATATTTTATCAGGTATCACTTTCTGTTTTAAAAGCAGAGAAATTGAAATTTAGAAAATTGCTAAATTTTCTCTAAATTTGGATTTTTTCATAAATAAAGGTGAAATATATTGACTCAAATTTATGACTATCAAGAAGTACAATGTGTCATGAGACAACCATTTCTGAATGACTAGGATAAGTAAAGGCGTTCCAAAGTTATTACCACATAAAGTGAGATATGTCAGATTTGCATAATTAGGCCTGGTCAGGAAGGGGGCAAATGGCCCAGATGGGAAGTGGTTAATACAGTTCTGATCATTTAACAAATTAAACCAGTGGGGATTAAATATAAAAAGCTTAGAGACCTGTTTTTTCAAGGACCCAAGCTCCATTACAATTGCACAATGATCTGACATACTTAATACTTAAATTAAATTCCTTTCCAACAATTTTCCGTTACCAAGGATCACATCTATCCTAGACCAAGATTGATACGTCCTTGAGTAGCAGGAAAATACCTTTTCTTCAGGGTTATATAAGCGCCAAATATCTATCCAACCAAATTCCACTAACAAACTAGCAAAGTTAGTATTGTGATTTAAAACTTTACCCTTAGATAATCTATCGATACTTGGGTTCATCACTGTATTATAATCCCCCACTGCCAATAATACACAATCTTGTCTTACAGTATATAATTATGCAACTCATATAGTACGTCAGGTTTATATGGAGGTGGTTATATTCTTAATATACACTGCTCAAAAAAAATAACACAAAAATAACACATCCTAGATCTGAGTTAATTAAATATTCTTCTGAAATACTTTGTTCTTTACATAGTTGAATGTGCTGACAACAAAATCACACAAAAATAAAAAAAATGGAAATCAAATTTTTCAACCCATGGAGGTCTGGATTTGGAGTCACACTAAAAATTAAAGTGGAAAAACACACTACAGGCTGATCCAACTTTGATGTAATGTCCTTAAAACAACCCAAAATGAGGCTCAGTAGTGTGTGTGGCCTCCACGTGTCTGTATGACCTCCCTACAATGCCTGTGCATGCTCCTGATGAGGTGGCGGATGGTCTTCTGAGGGATCTCCTCCCAGACCTGGACTAAAGCATCTGCCAACTCCTGGACAGTCTGTGGTGCAATGTGACGTTGGTGGATAGAGCGAGACATGATGTCCCAGATGTGCTCAATAAGATTCAGGTCTGGGGAACGGGCGGGCCAGTCCATAGCATCAATGCCTTCGTCTTGCAGGAACTGCTGACACACTCCAGCCACATGAGGTCTAGCATTGTCTTGCATTAGGAGGAACCCAGGGCCAACCGCACCAGCATATGGTCTCACAAGGGGTCTGAGGATCTCATCTCGGTACCTAATGGCAGTCAGGCTACCTCTGGCGAGCACATGGAGGGCTGTGTGGCCCTCCAAAGAAATGCCACCCCACACCATTACTGACCCAATGCTAAACCGGTCATGCTGGAGGATGTTGCAGGCAGCAGAACATTCTCCACGGCGTCTCCAGACTCTGTCACGTCTGTCACATGTGCTCAGTGTGAACCTGCTTTCATCTGTGAAGAGCACAGGGCGCCAGTCGCGAATTTGCCAATCTTGATGTTCTCTGGCAAATGCCAAACGTCCTGCACGGTGTTGGGCTGTAAGCGCAACCCCCACCTGTGGACGTCGGGCCATCATATCACCCTCATGGAGTCTGTTTCTGACCGTTTGAGCAGACACATGCACATTTGTGGCCTGCTGGAGGTCATTTTGCAGGGCTCTGGCAGTGCTCCTCCTGTTCCTCCTTGCACAAAGGCGGAGGTAGCGGTCCTGCTGCTGGGTTGTTGCCCTCCTATGGCCTCCTCCACGTCTCCTGATGTACTGGCCTGTCTCCTGGTAGCGCCTCCATGCTCTGGACACTACGCTGACAGACACAGCAAACCTTATTGCCACAGCTCGCATTGATGTGCCATCCTGGATAAGCTGCACTACCTGAGCCACTTGTGTGGGTTGTAGACTCATGCTACCACTAGAGTGAAAGCACCGCCAGCATTCAAAAGTGACCAAAACATCAGCCAGGAAGCATAGGAACTGAGAAGTGGTCTGTGGTCACCACCTGCAGAACCACTCCTTTATTGGGGGTGTCTTGCTAATTGCCTATAATTTCCACCTGTTGTCTATCCCATTTGCACAACAGCATGTGAAATTGATTGTCACTCAGTGTTGCTTCCTAAGTGGACAGTTTGATTTCACAGAAGTGTGATTGACTTGGAGTTACATTGTGTTGTTTAAGTGTTCCCTTTATTTTTTGGAGCAGTGTATATATATACACTGTGGGTATATATATATTTGGCAGGGTGAAGACCCCAAAACTTTAATCCCAGCAATGTTTCGGCCTACTCAATGAGGCCTTTATCAAGCTACATAACAGTGCATACAACCAGGTATATATACCCACAATTCAATACAAACCAATTACAATTAGTGATTACACATGTCATCAATCAAGTCACATGATCTCTCACCACATTATCACGTGACATTTGTGCGTGGTAAACATTTACAAATAAAAATTACAAATGGTGATCATCCATAATTACAATCAATATGTGCATTCAAATTAGTATATGTACATACATCCAGTTTATACAGAGTTTATGTCCCTTGCGTACATAACCCCAAAATGTACATAAAGTGCATATGTGCTCAGTGCATAAAGAGTTAAAATCTTTTATCCATGATGCAGCTGCATCATATCTAGACTTAAAAACAACATGATGAAGCTCACCGTCCATGGACCCATAGAACCAGCCAGCATTGGCGTCCCTCAGTCTGCAGTGCGCATGCTCCGGGCCAGACGTCACTGGTCCCGCCCCCGCACACCTACGTGCCAGCTCCATGGACCGCAGCGTCATCCAATGGAGCGCATCGCAGGAACAACAGCAAAGAGGGGAGGAGGGCCAGGTCATGTGACACGGCAAACGTCACACAGCACCAGGGGGCGTGTTCAGTGTCCAAGGAGACGTGAGATACATATCTCTATGAGGAAGATTGCGGAAGTGCCAGAATAGATAATGGTGCACAACATAACATGTCACAATACATCTACAACCTCAATATGTGGAGGGCGGACGGGGGGGAAAGAACGGCAATCAAACTCGGCCAACTGGATCACATCTTTTCCACCGGGTCCCCCACTGAAGTATTCATTCTTTGCGTGCAATTACAATGGGACAAACCTTCCCATCTATCTGCACCGCGAACTGTAATATAAGTGTATATCCACTCGCTACCTGGTTTGTGGCCAGTGTAATAACAAATATCAACTCATAAGGTTCACTAATTATAAAATAACGTGTCGAGGTCAATAGACGTAGCCCACTTGGACACATATCCGCCACCGTCCATCAAGTCTCCTCACTATGGTCACTTCATTCACTGGCGTGTTCAGGGGTCCATAGGCGGCTCCATCCATGAAACAGATAAAGGGTCATTGGGCTCATCCAAAAGTTATCTGAAATAGATGAAAATTGTAATCAACATACAAGTGATGTGATAATTTCAAAAGAAAACAAGCACTGTTACATATCCCCAACACCCAACAAGATGAACAAGGCCCCCCATGTCTAGCAAGCTAACCGCACATCCATTATCCACATAGTTCCCATCTACATTCTGCATTGAGGCCAACAGGCTGGGATTAAAGTTTTGGAAGTGCTGCCTCGTCATTTGTTAAGTATATATATATATATATATATTTGATATTATCATCAATATACCATTAACTCTACAATGTAAGTAGAGATATCTGCCGCCACCATCTGCCTTATATGAGATAGAATCAAAATTAACTTTATTATGAACTAATATAGAAACTCCCCTTGAATATGATGTGTATACTGAATGATAAAAGATGGATTGGAGCATTCTATCTAAACAATTTAACACTTCTTTATCCATATGTGTTTCCTGAAGGCAGTGATGGCTGGCAAGTATCTCCCCAACCAGTCAAAAAAGGCAAATCTTTTCAACCTTTCTCTTAACCCGCGTACATTAACAGAAATAATTCTTATCATTCAAAGATAAAAAAAAATAAAAAATCTCTCTCTATTTCTCGGGAAAACATAATTCCACCCCCCAACCAATCCCCCATTTTGCTCCCCATTTTATACAAACAGAGAGTCCCATTAACATGCATAGAATACTCCATATACCCCCCGCCTCAAGAATAAGTATGACAAATGTTACTTTTCACGTAGGCACTTTAAATCTACCCATTCAGAATACAATTTTATCCTGATATACGACACAGAGTTTAGATGGAAAAACCAAACTATATTTTACCCCCGCCTGCCTCAATCTCTTTTTTTTGTCATTATATTTTTTCCTTAGAGTGCTGGTAGCCATCTATTTGAAACTAGTGATGAGCGGCAGGGGTCATATTCGAATTCGCGATATTTCGCTAATATTTTTCAGAAAATTTGGCGAATATTCAAATATTTGTTATATTCTATGATTTTTTTTACTCGAAAAAAAAGCGACAAGATAATGATCGCTTAATATGCAAATTTTCATAATGCTAATTTTTATCGCAAACTTTTCAATTGCCGAGCAAAAACATGATTCCTCCCTGCTTCTTGCTTGTTGGCCAATGAGTCATAGCACTATATCGAATATATTCTTTTTTTCGAATATTGGTAATATTCTAAAACAAGAATATATAGCAATACAGTTAATATACGAAAAAAACAAATGTAGAGCAATTTAGCTAATATAGTGCTAAAATCTTTTTTTTTAATAGTTGTAATTTTTTTCCAATCTGAACTTCAAATTACAACTAGTAGACAAAGAAGATTATAGCACTATATTAGCTAAATTGATCTATATTCGTTTCTTTCGAATATTCGCTATACTGCTATATATTCTTGTTTTAGAATATTAAGAATATTCAAAAAAATTTATTTATTCGATGTAGTGCTATATATTAGATTTTTAGAATATTCATCATTTTTTCCATTTAAAGTCATGATTCCTCCCTGCTTCTTGCGTGTGAGCCAATGAGTCATTGGCCCACAAGCATGAAGCAATCATGTTTTTACGAAAAATTTTACGAAAATTTGCAATAAAAAAAATCTCAAAATTATGAATATACACTCACCTAAAGAATTATTAGGAACACCTGTTCTATTTCTCATTAATGCAATTATCTAGTCAACCAATCACATGGCAGTTCCTTCAATGCATTTAGGGGGGTGGTCCTGGTCAAGACAATCTCCTGAACTCCAAACTAAATGTCAGAACCCCCACCGGGTACCACTCATCTCCACTACAAATAGGAAAAAGAGGCTACAATTTGCACGAGCTCACCAAAATTGGACTGTTGAAGACTGGAAAAATGTTGCCTGGTCTGATGAGTCTCGATTTCTGTTGAGACATTCAAATGGTAGAGTCCGAATTTGGCGTAAACAGAATGAGAACATGGCTACTTCCAGCAGGATAATGCACCATGTCACAAAGCTCGTATCATTTCAAATTGGTTTCTTGAACATGACAATGAGTTCACTGTACTAAAATGGCACCCACAGTCACCAGATCTCAACCCAATAGAGCATCTTTGGGATGTGGTGGAACAGGAGCTTTGTGCCCTGGATGTGCATCCCTCAAATCTCCATCAACTGCAAGATGCTATCCTATCAATATGGGCCAACATTTCTAAAGAATGCTATCAGCAGCTTGTTGAATCAATGCCACGTAGTATTAAGGCAGTTCTGAAAGCAAAAGGGGGTCCAACACCGTATTAGTATGGTGTTCCTAATAATTCTTTAGGTGAGTGTATATCACTATATTCGAAATATTCGCAAATTTTCGAAGTACCTATATTCGCAATAAAAATTTGCAATTCGAATATTCGTGATTAACACTATTTGAAACTTCTCAGTATTCTCAAGTATCATTGTTAACTATTAAAACTTATATCTATTCTACTCTAATATTCATTACTGTGTCTCAATTCTCTGTCTACTTTAGCTTGTTCTCTAAATATGTAGTTGCCCTACCAAGCACAGCTGCACCCTCCCAAATGTGATCTATCTATGATAAAGAATTTAGATTGTGTGCCCCAACAGTGAGTTGGCCTGATGTGAATGGTTACATTTTCTTTATATTACTGGGGAATATGTTGAGTCTATATAAGCAATAAAATAAATTATAGTGATAACCTTTCTATCCATACATATTAGCATAACTGAGTATATGTGCCATTCTACAGAATAAGATCTACATAATAAAAATTAACCTTCCATATCTATAGTGTACCTATAATAGTGGCTATATTGGGTTTGTCAAGTCTGACTGGAACGTAAAAAATAAAAACAAAAAATATTGTTTTAGTAAGATAAAATTGGGGCCCACTGCCCACTAGGTACAAATCAAAATCAGACTGTCTATGTGTTTATATGACCTGAACATCGTCCGTGGATATAATATATGGGGAAAGGGGGTGATAAAATGAAAAGAAAATCACCTACACCCCTAAATCCACCACACTCTAGTTAAAGCCATAGACACAAGCCTGTATATTGTTTAATGCAGTCTACAGACACTCAATACATGGAGGGGCATGTGTAAATAGACAGTGACTGAACACATTATTGTTCCTGCGTGCATTTTTATTGTTTAGGACACCTGCTCTGAGAGGCTTCTCAGGGTATTAAGTGTCTGTATCCTGCATTAAACGATATACAGGCTTGTGTCTATGGCTTTTATTAGAGTGTGGTGGATTTAGGGGTGTAGGTGATTTTCTTTTTATTTTATCAACCCCCCCCCCCCCCCCACACACACACACACACACACACATACACTTTATATCCACAGAGTTTGTTCAGGTCATATATGCACACAGACCTCTCACCTCACCTTTTTTAGACTCAGATATGACAAAGTATTAACAGAGTAAACTTGATAATTAAGACATTTAAAATTTGGATTTTACTATTTGGGGAAAAGGTATTTTATGTAAAACTATATTTTATGGGGAATATGTGTATACTTTAATTACATTTTAATAATCATAATATTTTTTTATACTATTTAGTTAAATACATAACTTGTATTCTATTTCTAAGCAACCATTTTCAATTTTGCAATTTTCCATAAGATAAAGTAAGTATAAATAACTTAAGCAAGAAAGGTAAATAATTTGGTACGTATAAATAAGTTAATAAAAAATCCAAAGAGAAAAAGTTTTTGGCCAACCACTGACAATGAAGGAAATTTATTTATGTGATAAAAAAAGATTTGTGAAACAAGAAGAAAAAGGAAAGTGTCAAGGTAATTCACAAGAGCAATGTGTTGCTTTAACTTAGCCCCGTGAGACCTTATTATTTTTTCTTCTTTGGAACTTGCCTTTTGAAAAGAATTTTTAAGATTTGTAAGAAGTTATATGGAAAAGCTTTATTATATCATTGAAAATGTCTTATGATTGCATTTAATCCCTATTCATCTTTTATAATTGCACTTGAATTACAACACTTTATGAATCAAATCAGATTAACCAAAGTAAAATTTTATCAACAGCTAAAACAAAACATACTCTGTAATATATTTTATCCATTATGTAAATAACTGAGATGTTTTAAACCAACATACATATTTCATGTTTGAATAATAATACTAAGAACAATTTGAACACAAACTGTACAAAAAGGCTTAATTAAACTTACTATTCACTCATTAATTACTCAGCAATACCAACAATTATTAGTTATATTATATTAAAATAGCAATATTAGTACAAGATCAATGCAACTCAAATTATTATAATATTGGTAAGAATGCATGCCCAGTGGGACACATTTACTAATGATAATACGCCTGACACCAGAACTGAGGCTTAAAATGAAACAGAATTCTGGAACACATGTCAGTTATTAACTTTTTGTGACACACTCATGAGTTTGTAAGAAAGAAAAGCAGAATTTAGGTGCACAAATTTGGCTAAAAGTAAGCCAATAGGTGATACTGACTGTTAAAGGTGTTCCAGAGTTATGGTCCAGCATCAGCCAAGGGGAAACATTTAATGTGCCAACTGTATTAATGTCTAATGGAAAACACAAAAATCTAAAATCAGTACACAGTTAGGGGAAGACGTTAGCAGAGGCTTTTGTGGGAAACAACATAAAGCAGCATGGTTCTATTTGGGGAACTTGGGGGATGGAGGAATGCAGAAGAAATATATAAATACTCCTGTACTCCACTTTAGTTTCAGTGCAAAGCTTTTATTTAGTGCGGTTCCAGTCAATAACGTTTTCGGCTGTGAAGCCTTCTTCAGTGTAACTGGAGAGGCATACAAAGTGTCACAAATAAATATACAGTAATTACAATAGATATAGGATCAATTGTATAGTACATATAATGTCGCTAATGGGTGCGTAATAGACAAATATCATACAGTATATCGAATATATTATATACAAGAGGAGGACGTGTCGATATGACACGTAAAGAGAGCGTTAGCTGTCATCTGGGGATCCAGCAGGATCTTCATCGGAGTGGTCTGTGGTCAGTAGGTGGTTTGAGGTGGTGGTGCGCTTTTCCCGTGGTGAGACGTTGTGGTGTTTCACCGGTTTTAAAGTTAGTCAATAGGTAGCAGTAGGTGGGGTTAAAGAATACAATTGTAGAGCGGGACAGAGAATATGCTAAACAATATTCCATGGACCGTATATTAGGAATCAAAATTAAACGTAGTGTATACTTAACAGAGCTTATATATTGTATACTGCAGAACACAGATTACTCCATCAAAAGGGATTAGACAGTCTAGCTAACTGCAGAGTCCGCTCAGGTAAGAATTTCACAATATATTAAGACAGATTAGGTATGGATTTCATAACATATTCAAACAGGCTATTAACTCAATATAAATTCCATATAGAAGGGTAGTTTAGCAATCGCTGTTTTCCATTGTCAATTCTTACCCGGATTATGGCCGCATCAAGTCCAAGAAAAGCTTGAGAAAGGAAAATTTCCTCGGTGGTCGGCAGGGATGCTGCTGTTTGTATGGGCTCTGTGTCCCTATCTGGCGTGCGGTCCGGGAGGCTGAGGCCTGTGTTCCGGATTGCCATGCCGCCGGTTGTGTCTCCGTTCCCCTTATGTGGGATCCGGCCGCGCAGCGTGGTTAGAGGGGCGGGTCTGAGCTGACGCACTTCCGGAAAAAACAAAAATGACGTCCGGAGCTTACCAAATGGCATTGCGCATGCGCGCGCTGCGTCCGTGCGGCTGCTGAAGTGATCTGCTGTTGTCGGCCACTGTGTGCAAAAGTGCATGCGCCGGGTTACGATGCTGCTGTCAGTTAACTACTGGGATAGCGGGGAAGCGCTGGGACTGTGGTTTGGGAGGGTAGAGCTTGTATACTGTCATATTTACCTGTGGAGGTCCATCAGGGGGGTATCTGTCATAATTACCTCTAGTTGATGAACCAGTGGAATCGTTTACCTATGGATGTCATATTTACCTATGGATGTCCATCAGAGGAGTATCTGTCATAATTACCTCTATATGATAACCAGTGGAAAAAGCCATAAAGGATATGATCTATTCAGTTCACAGCTGGGAATTTAGATGAGGGTCAATATCTGCTCTAGAATAAGAATAGAGGTATTGTTAGAGCTATTTATTTCAAGCAAAAGTCAATGTCTACAAACTATGTTTATGTTCTCTGTGGTTCATGGGGTAGTTCATGCGATATGTTTGCACCCAAAATACATGCTGTGTGTTGTATATAATGGAGGCTCATTGTTTTCACATGATTGCCCGTTGGTTCTGTTAACGCCGCCACTATGGGTTCAAGTTTTTATACTGTAGGGGTTATATAAAGCTTCCTATATCATAGTCCCGGTTTAGACCCTTGGGTTCGAGTGTTTGTAGGCGGTGTATCCACATGGCTTCCCTGTTCATGAGGAGGCGTGATAAGTCTCCGCCCCTTCTGGGAACTGTTACTTGTTCCACTACCTGGAACCGTAGTTGGGCGATAGTGTGGCGTTTGGCTGCGAAGTGTGCGGGAATGGGCAGGTGGTTGTTTTCACATCGGATGTTAGACTTGTGCTGACATATTCTGTCCCTAATGATCTGTGTTGTTTCACCCACGTACGTCAGGCCACAGGGGCATTTGATGGTGTAAACTACATTGGTTGAGTCACATGTAAAGAAACCCCGTATTGGGATCCCTTGTCCTGTGAGGGGGTGGAAGATTTTGTCCCCCTTTGTGACATGTGAGCATTGCGTACAATGTAGGCAGGGGAAAGTGCCCTTGCGTTGTGTTTGTAATAATAGTTGTCTTGGGATCTTGATGTTGGAGCCCACATCTGCCCTCACAAGCATGTCCTTTAGATTTTTGGGGCGTCTATTGCATGGTAGGAACGGAGTTGAGAATGCCTCAATGTGTGGGTACGCCTGATGTAAGAGGTGCCAGTGTTTTCGTAAGATGTGTTGGATCTTGTGGGCAAAGGGGTGAAATGTGTGCACGAAGGGTACCCTTTGGGCCTGTTTTTCCCTGACTTTTTGGCTGGGTTGTAGGCATTCTTTTATTACAGTGTTGGGATAGCCCCTGTTTAGGAAGCATGTGGACATCCAACAAGTCCTTACAACCCATCTAGGCAAGGGCACCATTGATAATGAAACAATATCCTACCTATCCAAAAAGCACCCGATAACACCTGTACTATACATACTACCCAAGGTCCACAAACGTCTCAACAAACCCCCGGGACGCCCCATAGTCTCATCCTCTGACTCCATTCTATCTCCCCTCTCTGAATTCCTAGAAAAGGTACTCACACCTAAAGTTAAAACCACTAAATAATTCCTTCTTGACACATCCACATTCTTACATCTCATAAGGGACATCAAACAGGTTCAACCAGACTCCATTTTGGCTACCCTTGATGTGGTAAGCCTTTACACATCGATTACACACAGCAAGGGCCTAGCTGCCACTAAGAGATTACTCGAGACGACGGGCACCAAACCTGAAATCTCATCACTGTGCATGGACCTCCTCCAAATTGTGCTTACCCAAAATTACTTCCTGTTTGAAGACACATTCTTCATTCAAAAACAAGGGACCGCAATGGGGGCACACATGGCACCACCATACGCCAATTGCTACATGGCCACACTAGAGGAGGACTATATCTACACGAACACAGAATTCCAACAACATGTAGTGATTTGGAAAAGATATATAGATGATGTCTTCTGTATATGGAACAGCACGACTGAATCACTACAAAACTTCCTCACCTACTTAAACTCCATCTGGCCTGAACTTCAGTTCACCCTACACCACAGCAGTACATCAGTTAATTTTCTAGACACTATAGTCTCCAAAGATCCCAACGGCGTTCTGCATACTGACCTCTACACTAAACCGACCGACCGAAATAGTCTATTACATTACTCTAGCTTCCACCCCACCAGTATGAAGAAGTCCCTCCCACGATCACAGTTTCAAAGAATTTCCCGAATAGTTGACAACACGGCAACTAAGGAAATGAGATTGGACGAAATGTCCACACGCTTCCTAAACAGGGGCTATCCCAACACTGTAATAAAAGAATGCCTACAACCCAGCCAAAAAGTCAGGGAAAAACAGGCCCAAAGGGTACCCTTCGTGCACACATTTCACCCCTTTGCCCACAAGATCCAACACATCTTACGAAAACACTGGCACCTCCTACATCAGGCGTACCCACACATTGAGGCATTCTCAACTTCGTTCCTACCATGCAATAGACGCCCCAAAAATCTAAAGGACATGCTTGTGAGGGCAGATGTGGGCTCCAACATCAAGATCCCAAGACAACTATTATTACAAACACAACGCAAGGGCACTTTCCCCTGCCTACATTGTACGCAATGCTCACATGTCACAAAGGGGGACAAAATCTTCCACCCCCTCACAGGACAAGGGATCCCAATACGGGGTTTCTTTACATGTGACTCAACCAATGTAGTTTACACCATCAAATGCCCCTGTGGCCTGACGTACGTGGGTGAAACAAATCAGACCATTAGGGACAGAATATGTCAGCACAAGTCTAACATCCGATGTGAAAACAACCACCTGCCCATTCCCGCACACTTCGCAGCCAAACGCCACACTATCGCCCAACTACGGTTCCAGGTAGTGGAACAAGTAACAGTTCCCAGAAGGGGCGGAGACTTATCACGCCTCCTCATGAACAGGGAAGCCATGTGGATACACCGCCTACAAACACTCGAACCCAAGGGTCTAAACCGGGACTATGATATAGGAAGCTTTATATAACCCCTACAGTATAAAAACTTGAACCCATAGTGGCGGCGTTAACGGAACCAACGGGCAATCATGTGAAAACAATGAGCCTCCATTATGTACAACACACAGCATGTATTTTGGGTGCAAACATATCGCATGAACTACCCCATGAACCACAGAGAACATAAACATAGTTTGTAGACATTGACTTTTGCTTGAAATAAATAGCTCTAACAATACCTCTATTCTTATTCTAGAGCAGATATTGACCCTCATCTAAATTCCCAGCTGTGAACTGAATAGATCATATCCTTTATGGCTTTTTCCACTGGTTATCATATAGAGGTAATTATGACAGATACTCCTCTGATGGACATCCATAGGTAAATATGACATCCATAGGTAAACGATTCCACTGGTTCATCAACTAGAGGTAATTATGACAGATACCCCCCTGATGGACCTCCACAGGTAAATATGACAGTATACAAGCTCTACCCTCCCAAACCACAGTCCCAGCGCTTCCCCGCTATCCCAGTAGTTAACTGACAGCAGCATCGTAACCCGACGCATGCACTTTTGAACACAGTGGCCGACAACATCAGATCACTTCAGCAGCCGCACGGACGCAGCGCGTGCATGCGCAATGCCATTTGGTAAGCTCCGGACGCCATTTTTGTTTTTCCCGGAAGTGCGTCAGCTCAGACCCGCCCCTCTAACTACGCTGCGCGGCCGGATCCCACATAAGGGGAACGGAGACACAACCGGCGGCATGGCAATCCGGAACACAGGCCTCAGCCTCCCGGACCGCACGCCAGATAGGGACACAGAGCCCATACAAACAGCAGCATCCCTGCCGACCACCGAGGAAATGCAGCCATAATCCGGGTAAGAATTGACAATGGAAAATAGCGATTGCTAAACTACCCTTCTATATGGAATTTATATTGAGTTAATAGCCTGTTTGAATATGTTATGAAATCCATACCTAATCTGTCTTAATATATTGTGAAATTCTTACCTGAGCGGACTCTGCAGTTAGCTAGACTGTCTAATCCCTTTTGATGGAGTAATCTGTGTTCTGCAGTATACGATATATAAGCTCTGTTAAAGGGAATCTGTCACTAGCAATTTACCAATTTTTTTTTTTCATGAATCCATGTTTAACAGAGTACCTTTTTTCCATCTGTCTTATTCTTTTGATTGTCAGTCTTGTCATTTCTTCAAAAAATTGATTCTTATAATATGTAAATGACGCTGTAAGGAGCCCAGAGGGGCGTTCTTCTTTCTCCACAGTGCCCAGGAACGCCCCTCTGAAGTGACGTGCCTGGCTAAATTTTAAATCTTATAACGCCTCCAAGTTCATCTAAATCCCCTCCCAGAGGCGCGGCTAAGTGCTCAACACCCCCCCCTCCTCAGCGCCGCGCTCTGCGGCAAACACCCCAATCCTCCTCTCGCCGGCATCCCAAATCCCGCGCAGGCGCAGTGCCGGCGATTTCCTGCGCTATGATAAGATGACTGTCGGCACTGCACCTGCGTGGGATTTGGGATGCCGGCGAGAGGAGGATCGGGGCGTTTGCCGCAGAGCGCGGCGCTGAGGAGGGGGGGTGTTGAGCACTTAGCCGCGCCTCTGGGAGGGGATTTAGATGAACTTGGAGGCGTTATTAGATTTCAAATTTAGCCGGGCACGGCACTTCAGAGGGGCGTTCCTGGGCACCGTGGAGAAAGAAGAACGCCCCTCTGGGCTCCTTACAGCGTCATTTACATATCATAAGAATCGATTTTTTGAAGAAATGACAAGACTGACAATCAAAAGAATGAGACAGATGGAAAAAAGGTACTCTGTTAAACATGAATTCATGAAAAAAATTTTTGGGTAAATTGCTAGTGACAGATTCCCTTTAAGTATACACTACGTTTAATTTTGATTCCTAATATACGGTCCATGGAATATTGTTTAGCATATTCTCTGTCCCACTCTGCAATTGTATTCTTTAACCCCACCTACTGCTACCTATTGACTAACTTTAAAACCGGTGAAACACCACAACGTCTCACCACGGGAAAATCGCACCACCACCTCAAACCACCTACTGACCACAGACCACTCCGATGAAGATCCTGCTGGATCCCCAGATGACAGCTAACGCTCTCTTCACGTGACATATCGACACGTCCTCCTCTTGTATATAATATATTCGATATACTGTATGATATTTGTCTATTACGCACCCATTAGCGACATTATATGTACTATACAATTGATCCTATATCTATTGTAATTACTGTATATTTATTTGTGACACTTTGTATGCATCTCCAGTTACACTGAAGAAGGCTTCACAGCCGAAAACGTTATTGACTGGAACAGCACTAAATAAAAGCTTTGCACTGAAACTAAAGTGGAGTACAGGAGTCTTTATATATTGCATATATCTGGTTTGGGAACCATCTCCTAACACCCACGCTATCCAATTGGAGAACCATCCAACCTTTTATCATCGGAATGCAGAAGAGGCAGGGAAAGAGGAGGGTTGAAGGGGAAGACACCACCAGGCATGTGGTGTCTGGTGGGATATGTGGGAGACAGTACGTGAGCAGGACCTCAGTCAGGGCAAGGATGGGAGCTAAGTGGAAAGGCTCTGTGCAGCAGAAAAGTGTAAAGAAACAGGAAATGGCCGGGGTGGAAGAACATTCAGGATGAAGCCTGATATGGTCTGAGGTCATGTGGGGGACAGTAGGTGGGCAGGGGCTGTGTTGGTGGTAAGGGGTACACTATTTGGTAGAGCTTTGTGGGTGCTGGAGGGGATTGGGAGAATTAAAAGCAGCAGGGTTTGTGGTACATTAGACACAACCTGACAAGAGCTCTGTAGAGTCTAGAAAAGTAAGTGGGTAAGGAGTTTGTTGTGGAAAGGGCATGTGGTGAGACAAGGTGGCAGAATATGTCCCAAATAATTATTGCCTAAAAAATACCTGTATTTACATTTGTCACTTAAATTGTGTTCTCATTGTATAGCTATTAAAACACCAGCTTTACACACTGCACCCCAACATGTCTTGCCAGATCCCCAGATCCCTGGTATCTTCAGAAGTAGTGTTGAGCAAAGCGAAGAATCCAAAGCAGAACTTGGTATGAGGTTTAGGAAAACTTCAATTCTGAACAAATCGAAATTTCCATGAACGTTGTGGTAACAAATCAGATTTCCTAAAATGGCGGCTAAATGTGTTAGAAAGTGAAAATAAGTGTAGAAGACACAAACCCTAGAACCAAAGATCACCCATAATGCCGTGCAGCCAGCCAATCCCCAGGTAGCCATTCCCCTGTGATGTCATAGCTAGGCAGAGCCCTATAAAACTATAATCCTGCTTGGGTGTCGCCATTTTCCTGCAAACTGAGTATATGGAGAAACGTGATAAGACGCTCATGAAAACTCTTAACAGAGCTTGAAAAACAATATTGGAGAGGGAGAGTGCAGGCAAAGCATAGGAGACTGCTGAACTACAGACTCTGCTACAATATATTGCCATGTACGTAAGTTTGCAGTGCACCAATATTCATAGTTAATCTGTTCTGTTAGCTATAGAGTTACTGTGCAATAGTATTACAGGTATGCAATGCTCGGCACATCGTGGAATTCGGCCAAACACTGCTTGTGCTCAATGCTCAAGAGCATTTAAATGTAATTTAGCATCTATTTCTCAAAAGTTTCCACCAGGATTTGAACTCACAACCTCTTGTAAATTAGAAGCAAGGACATTATCGACTAAGCTATAAAGCTGAATGCTAAACTATGTCAGAAAAACCTCATAGTACCGTAGTTTCTGATCTAGTGAGTATTCCTATTCAGCATACTTATTTTATATTTCTGAGCAAGTTAACATGTAGCTCTATAGTGTTGTGGGTAACACCCTTGCCTCTAATGTACAAGGTCGGGAGTTCGAATCCTGGCAGAAACATCTCAGAAATAGGGATTAAGTATATATATATTTAACGAATTGTAATGTAAATCGTCAGTGCTTTAACAAATACTCCACACAATGCACTAATTGCCTCTTAATCTTAATTGAAAGTAATTATTATTTTTTTTAATCTAACAGTACTCTGCTAAATTAAAAAAGTAAATAAATATGCAGCTGTAGCAGGACAACCAAAGGGCAATGCTGGAGATCAGACCCCAGCAAAAGATAATACGGGAGCAGCAAAGAAGGTTACATCAGCAGCAGCGGCATCTGGATAAAAAGGTGCATCAGCTGGAGGATCCAGGAGTTGCTGGACCTCCATAATCAACAAAAAAAGTTGCCTTAGGCCTCTTTCACACTTGCGTTGTCCGGATCCGTAGTGTACTCCATTTGCCGGAAGTGCCCGCTGGATCCGTAACTCCGCAAGTGAACTGAAAGCATTTGAAGATGGATCCGTCTTCAAAATGCGTTCAGTGTTACTATGGCAGCCAGGACGCTATCAAAGTCCTGGTTGCCATAGTAATAGTGGGGAGCGGGGGAGCAGTATACTTACCGTCTGTGCGGCTCCCGGGGCGCTCCAGAATTACGTCAGGGCGCCCCATGCGCATGGATGACGTGATCCATGCGATCACGTCATCCATGCGCGTGGGGCGCCCTGACGTCACTCTGAAGCGCCACGGGAGCCGCACGGACGGTAAGTATACTGCTCCCCCGCTCCCCACTACACTTTAGCGTCCTGGCAGCCATGGTAACCATTCAGAAAAAGCTAAACGTCTGATCTGGTAATGCACCGAAACGACGTTTAGCTTAAGGCCGGATCTGGATTAATGCCTTTCAATGGGCATTAATTCCGGATCCGGCCTTGCGGCAAGTGTTCAGGATTTTTGACCGGAGCAAAAAGCGCAGCATGCTGCGGCATTTTCTCCGGCCAAAAAACGTTCCGTTCAAGAACTGAAGACATCCTGATGCATCCTGAACGGATTTCTCTCCATTCAGAATGCATGGGGATAATCCTGATCAGGATTCTTCCGGCATGGAGCCCCGACGACGGAACTCTATGCCGGAACAGAACAACGCAAGTGTGAAAGAGCCCTTAAAGGCATATTTATTCCTCAACATTGTTAATAAATATTTCTTAACATTCTAATGTGTGTTTTTGTTATTGTTATGTTTTTGATTAATTTTAACTTATAAGGTTGCAGGAAGGCCCCTTTTGTCCTGGGGCAAACTCATTTGGATCAGGACAGACAGTAGCAGCAGGTAAAGGTAATGGTGGAGTAAATGGCGTACACAAAATTCAGCAGGATCAGGACAGACAGTAGCAGCAGCAGGTACATAGCTCAACCAAACTCATCAGGACAGGCAGCAGCAGGTAAATGATAATGGTGTAGTATAAGGCCTACACATAGCTAGCCAAACTCAGTCAGAACAGACTGGAGCCAGAATATGTTCCCAGGAATTGGCCCCCGCCAGACTGGGGCAACCCCAAAAAAAACTTTTACACCTCTGACCAGCAGCATGTTCTTTGTTGGCAGCAGGAATGTGTTCCCATGCATACAAATTGCAAAATATTCCTTTGACAATTTTTATTTCTAAGGATTTTTAAGATTGTAAAGCCCACAAAAAAAAAAAAATATAATAATAATAATAATAATAATAATAATAATAATAATATATATACACACACACACATGACATGGCCTCAAGAAAATATGTGTTTATTCAACCAAAAGCGACGTTTCAGTCCACACAATGGGACCTTTCTCAAGCAGTGACAAAAGTGAATGGTGCCAATTACAAATACAAACTCAGGTGATTATTTAATGAAAACTATTAATAATTGAATTGGATTTAATGTGTTTGATTTGTATTGTGTCTAACCATAAAAAATAATGTAAAAAAAAAAAAAAAATGCAATAATATTAAAATACATATTGTTCACAAATTATTAACTTAAATTAAAGTATATGAATTGATATTATCTCCTTAATCAATCAAAATTCCAGATTTAAAAAAAATGTCAAAAAGCAATTTTGTCATTAAAATATCCGCTGCACTTATTAAAAACATAATGGAGGGGCCAAGAACTAACCAGCATGGATCCAATATCCTGTCCCGTTTGATTACCAGCACATGTTGGTGCATTGCTTCCACATTACATAAAGAAAAATGTGAGGCAATAAAGGGATCGCATCAAATGAGGAACACACACAGGCCGCGAGTGTCCATAGACCGGACGTTCACATGATAACAGATCACGTGTTCGCACCATAAACAAACGCAAGCTGAGCCACAAACACATCCTGTCTATGCGGTCACATGATAGCAAACCTTGGAAAGGATAAGAATAACTCCCAAAATGGTGACATGGCTTCATGAATATTATATATACCACAGTAAAGTTAAAAGCTTTGATACTATAAAAATCTCATGTGCACATTATCATTTCATAGTTGTCAAGAAGTAACAAAAAAATAAATAAAAATATTATATATATATATATATATATATATATATATAGATATACACGTGGCAATAATGCTCCATTCCCAAAACAGGATTACCACACGGATGAGCATAACGCCAGTCACACCCAACCATGTGGAGAGGTCAACATGGAAGTCAGGCATCCTGTTCAGGATGACACACAACACTGTGTTCGAACATAAATCCTGATAAAAACAAAAAAGAAAACTAATAATAAATAATAAAATTTAATTATGGTCCTCAATCAGTCCTGTACAATGTTAACTGCACAAGAAGGGAAGCTCATATGCGGTCCTCACCTAGTTTTAGTAAGAACCACACCAGGGCCACCCAAAACCCAAGTAAAGCAAAATCAGATAAAAATAAATAAAAATAATAATAATAATTTTTGGGTGAATGAAGCGTAACACCGCATGATTGTATTTTATTTAAAATATATATATATATATATATATATATATATATATATATATATAAAATCCGCAGTCTGATGCTTTTTGAAGAAAGTGCGATTGACAAAAGAATAGTAGTTTGCAACCTGTGCGAAAAAATGAGCCGGGGCGTGAACACTAGCAACCTCACCACCACCCGCATGATCCGGTGTTCAGGTGTTCGGCCTGAACACATTGCTATATTCGTGTGCTCGGCCGAGCACCCGAGAAAAATGGAAGTCAAAAGAAAACAACCAGGCACCCCCTGCTCTGAAGAGAGGGGGGTGCCTGGTCCATTGGAAAAGGTCAGAAAGTGACAGAAACACCAACTAAATGGATCGGGAACACCATGGGGACGATGTCTGGATGCATCTTGGACTCCCAGGTTGCTGCTGGGAACCAAGTTGTCCGAGTTGTACGTCACTTTCACAGACTGACAAAAATATGCACAAAACCCGCCCAAAAATCTATTTTTACAAGAAAAAAAGAGTTTGGAAACATTCAATTGTATATAAAGTGCAAGTGCTTCCAAAAATTACAAGCAAGAGGCACTCCGAAACAGCCTGGATATCACATAAAGGAGAACCTCATTCACATTGTGGTACAATTGTTCAGGTAGTGGGACTCCTACACTTATAAAGCCTATGCACTAAGTTAAAGGGCTGCCAAAAATTACAAGGAACCGGCACTCCATAACACCCTTTGTTACACATAAAGGAGGGCATCATACACACCCTTTAAAAATTATGATTGATGGCCTGCTGGTGACCCTCAAAAGCATTTGGAGCAAGGGCCTGCTGATCTCACCATCTAAAACCTTAGGGGCAAGGGCCTGCTGCAACATTGGTGACTCTAGATAACCTCTGGGTGATTGCACGTCCCCGTGATGGTGAAGATCCATTTGGATGTCTGCCCTATAAACTTTTGATGTTCTTTTTTGCACCTAACATGGTGCAAAATGGGGTAATGGGGAATCAGGTTTCAATGCCAGAAAGGGAGCTTGAGAAAGGGATAACACATCCAAAGGAGGTCAATGGCTGAAATCTGATTGGCTGTTGTTCCCTTGCCACTTTTTTTTAATAATTGTGAACCACCCATAGAGGGTGGGTCAAGTTATGAAAGTACAAGAATCCAAGGAAGGCAGCAGGCGCACGGCAATTACCCACTCTCGACTCGGGGAGGTAATGATGATAAATAACAATACAGCACTCCTAAGCGGCCTGTTATTAGAATGAGTACACTTTCCGTTAATGAGGATCTATTGGAGGGTAAGTCTGGTTCCAGCAGCCACCTTGCTCCCGGCCTCCACAACGTTCACCCAGTGTGCCATCATGGTGAGGATTGTATTGACCAGACTCTTTGCTACTGAGACTGGACGTGTAGGTGAGGGCCTGCTGCCGCTTTGTTGACTCTAGATAACTTCTAGGCGATCGCACGTCCTCATGACGGCGACGATAAATTTGGATGTCTTCCCTATCAATTTTGGAGCAATTTTTCAACAAGGACCTTCTGATATAGCACCATTTTGCTTGTCCTCTCCAACAGAGGAATGAGAGATGAGAAGTTCTCTTTGTAGCGGCAGTCGGGAAAGGTGAACAACCAGTAATCCGTGTTGTCTAAAATGCGTATAACACGCAGGTCGTTGGAAAGGCAGCCTAACATTAAGTCAGCCATGTGTACGAGAGTACCAACAGGCAAGATGTCGCTGTCATCATCAGAAAGTGAGCTGACCCTGTATAAGATTTTAGGTGAGGGCCTGCAGTTGAGCTGACCCTGTAAAACATTATATACGAGGGCCTGCAGTTGAGCTGACCCTATAAAACATTAGGGGTGAGGGCCTGCTGTTGAACTGACGCTCTAAAACATTATATGCGAGGGCCTGCTAGTGAGCTGATGCTCTAAAACATTATATGTGAGTGCCTATAGGTGAGCTAACCCTGTAAAACATTATATGTGAGGGCCTACAGTTAAGCTGTCCCTGTAAAACATTATATGCGAGGGCCTGCTGGTGAGCTGATGCTGTAAAACATTATGTGAGTGCCTGCAGGTGAGCTGACGCTCTAAAACATTATATGCGAGGGCCTGCTGCTGAGCTGACCCTCTAAAACATTAGGGGTGAGAGCCTGCTGGTGAGCTGATGCTCTAAAACATTATATGCGAGTGCCTGCTGGTGAGCTGATGCACTAAAACATTAAATGCGAGTGCCTGCTGGTGAGCTGACGCTCTAAAACATTATATGCGAGTGACTGCTGGTGAGCTGACTCTCTAAAACATTATATACTAGTGCCTGCAGGTGAGCAGACTGTGTAAAACATTATATGTGAGTGCATGCAGGTAAGCGGACGCTCTAAAACATTATATGCGAGTGCATGCTGTTCAGCTGACCCAATAAAAAAAATTGAGTTGAGGGCCTGCAGTTGAGCTGACCCTATAAAAAAATTAGAGTGGAGGGAATACATACAATCTGGATGAGGAGGAGGAGGAGAAAACAAGATTCAACCATATACTCTTTTTTTGTGGTGGAAAAGGTGCATGGGAATACACTACAGTAGATTGAGTACATTATAAATTATAGATTGAAATTGCCTTTATGTTCCTCATCAGCTCAGCTCTCCTCTGGTGAAGTTGAGAAGTCAGGGGCAATCCAGACCTTGTTCATTTTTATCTGAGTCAGCCTGTCAGCATTGCCAGTGGACAAGCAGATACGCTTATCTGTTATGCCACCAGCAGCACTAAATACACGCACAGAGAAAACGCTGGCGGCAGGGCAGGCCAGCACCTATAGGATGTAGAGCAAGAGTTCATGCCACATGTCCAGCTTGGACACCCAGTAGTTGTAAGGCACTGAGGGATCATTTAGGATGCTGACACGGTCTGCTATGTATTCCTTCACAATCCTCCAAAACTTTTCCCTCCTTGTACCACTAGACCGCGCTTCTTTTTATCGTCCTCTCCACCACAGGAATGAGAGATGAGAAGTTTTCTTTGTAGAAGGGGTCGAGAAGGGTAAACACCCAGTAATCAGTGTTATCTAAAATGCATATAACGCGAGGGTCGCTGGAAAGGCAGCCATGTGTGCCAGAGTACCAACAGGCAAGACGTCGATGTCAACATCAGGATGACTCTCCCTCTCCTCATCCTCCTCTTCTGCCCATCCACGCTGAACAGATGGAATTAAAGTTCCACGGGTACTACCCTCTGTAGCAGAGGCAACTGTCTCCAGCTCCTCCTCCTCATGGTCCAATTTGCGCTAAGAAGACAAACTGAGGGTGGGCTGGCTATCAACCTGTGTAATGTCCTCCCCCATTTACTCATTTGCCACATTCCGAGCATCGTCCTTAATTATGAGCAGCGATCGTTTGAGTAGACACAGAAGTGGGATGGTTACACTGATAATAGCGTTATCGCCACCAGTTTTTTAAACCTCAGAGGTCTGACATCAATGCCCACTCCTCGCTTGTGAATAGTGGCAGTTGACTCGAAAGGCGACGGCCATGTTGCAGCTGGTATTCCACAACTGCCCTCTGCTGCTCACAAAGCCTGGCCAACATGTGGAACGTAGAGTCACACATCAGTCGGTGAGCTGGAAGCCGGAATCGCTCCTGCAGCGTTGACAGAACGGCTGAAGCTATGGACGACTTGCGGAAATGGGCACACACGTGGCGCACCTTCACTAGTACCTCTGGCAAATTGGGGTAGGTTTTGAAAACCGCTGAACCACTAAGTTTAAGATGTGGGCTAGGCATGGGATGTGTGTCAGGTTGCCTTGCTCCAAGCCACCACCAAGTTATGGCCATTGTCAGACACAACCATGCCTGGTTGTAGGATGAGTGGCAAGAGTCATAGCTCGGTCTGGTCCCATTTCCCCTGCCACAGCTCTGCCACAAACGATGTGCTGTTTGTCCCCTAAGCAGATAAGCTTCAGCATGGCCTGTTGACGCTTACCCACAGCAGTGCTACACTGTTTCCAGCTAGCGACTGATGACTGACTGTTGCTGGAGGTGGAAGTGGAGGAGAAGGCGGCGGAGAAGGAGAAGTGGGGGTTGGAGGCAGTAACACAGCTGCTGGCGGAGACCCTGATAGACGTAGGGCTCGCAATCCTGGCCGTGGGTAGCACCTGTGCCATCCCAGGGTATGACTCACTCCTGACCTCCACAACATTCACTCAGTGTGCTTCAGGGAAATGCAGCATCCCTGGCCACCAGCACTTGTCCATGTGTCCGTGGTTAAGTGGACCTTCCCAGTAACTGCGTTGGTCATTGAACGGGTGATGTTCTGGGACACATGCTGGTGTAATGCAGGCACGGCACACCGTGAAAAATAGTGGCGGATGGGGACTGCATACCAAGGGACGGCCGCCGACATCAGGCTGCGGAAGGCCTCAGTGTCCACAAGCCTAAATGGCAACATTTCAAGGGCCAGTAATTTTGAAAGTTGCGCATTTAGTGCTATGGCCTGTGGGTGGGTGGGTATTTGCACTTGCATTAAAATGACTGTGTTATGGACATTTGGATGCTGTGCTAGGACAGGGAAGTGGATGTTGATGTTGATGGAACATGCAAAGGTCCAGGTGCAGGGCAAGGGGCATCCGGGCCTGCGCCTTCGACAGGGGATTGGCCAGCAGTGCGTAACACAGGGGAAGAAGAGGCAGTGGTGTGACCCACAGACCCAGATTGTGGACCTGGGCGTTTGGCCCACTTAGTAGGGTGCTTGGATGTCATGTGGAGGATCATGCTGGTGGTGGTTAGGTTGCTAGTGTTCACACCCCAGCACATTTTGGTACGGCACAGGTTGCAAACTACCACTCTTTTGTCGTCTGCACTTTTATTTAAAAAAAATGTGCCATACTGCGGAACACCTACCCCTTGGCGAGGTAGATTTACACATAGGGGTGCTCGGTGTAACAGTTGCGGGCCTGTTTGGTGTGGGCTGACTTCTCCCTTTTGCAACCCCACTGCCTCTTCCAGCCTGTTGCGGATCCCTCCCCCTCTGTACTGCTGTCCTCGCTCGGCTTTTCACCTTCCCATGTTGGGTCAGTGACCTCATCATCAACCACCTTCTCACTCTGCTCATCCTCCTGACTTGACCTAACCACAACCTCAGTGATTGACAACTGTGTCTCATCATCATCATTCACCTCGTGAATGAATGATTGCCGTTCACCACCATCCTCTTCTTGAGACTGTGAAGGCTCAATAGGTTGGGAATCAGGGCACAATATCTCTTTAAGCGCGCTGGGCGATATAGCCAAATGTTATAGTGGCGCTGGAAAGAGCTCCTCGGAATATCAGAGTGTGGAATCACTCGTTTGGCAATTCTCTCCATGGTGGGAGGAAGGATGATCAGAGTGAGGATTTGGTTGACCAGACTCTTGGCTACAGAGAATGGACTTGGTGGAAGAGATGGTGGTGCTTAACTGACTGGAAGCATTATATTCAGCAATCCAACTGTTCGCACTGGTCCGACTTGGACAGTGTTGTCCTGCGCCGCCCAGCTAAGTTGGACATGAAGCTGGGTACGGTGGCAGCAGGCACAGTTTCATTGCGCCCAGGGCCACGGCCTCTGCGTGCACCATCAGCATCACGCCCACTTCCCCATCCCTTAGTGCTTGCCTTCTTCATATTAATGGTTTGGTCACTAGATATGGCGCAGATTTTTTTACTGTACGCTAAAGACACAGTTTTCAGATGCAGGACAGTATATGTAACAGAACACCACAGAATATGGACACTATTTTAGGCCCAGATTTTAGGAATCTGCAGTACAGACACTTTTTTCTGATGTAGTTTATATTTATATTTTTCAGTATATCTGGGTTTTCTGTATTTAAAATTTTTCCCTATATCTGGGCCTGACAACCACACAAGGTTTTGAAGCGCAGATCACACAATTCATGGATTACATCATTGATTACGACTGGCATTACAGTGATGGCAGTACTTCCCTGCACGTTTATTTACTCGAGCATGGGGCTTGAGCACATGTGGTACAGGGCCGAGTACAGCCATGTGCCGAGAATAGTGATGCTCGAACCGAACAGGTATTCGGCCGAACATGCTCGCTCATCACTAGTGGGCATGGATGTCTGACCTCTGTGAGGTTTTTAAAAACTTTGAGGAATCAATACAGATGGTGAGCGGCGATAACGCTATTATAAGCGTCACTTCTGTGTCTACTCAAACGCTCGCTGCTCACAATTAACGACAATGCTTTGCATATGAAAGAGGTGGATATTGGGAAAGACATTACACTGGGTGATAGCCAGACCACCCTCAGTTCGTCTTCTCAGCGTGAATTGTACTATGAAGAGGAGAAGGAGGAGGAGGAGCAGTAGACGGTTGCCTCCGCTACAGAGGATAGAATCTAGGAAATGTAATTCTCTGTTCAGCAGGGGTGGGCAGTAGAGGAGGAAGAGGATGAGGAGATTGAGAGAGATCCTTCTGATGACGACAGCGATGTCTTGCCTGTTGGTACTTTGGCACACATGGCTGACTTCATGTTAGGCTGCCTTTCATTATACGCATTTTAGACAACACAGATTACTGGTTGTTCACGCTTCTTGACCACCGCTACAAAGTGAACTTCTCATCTCTCATTCCTCTGGTGGAGAGGATGAGCGAGCAAAACAGTGCAATACCAGAAGATCCTTGTTGAAAAATTGCTCCAAAAATATCCATCCGACAACGCTGGCGGCAAAGTCAGTAGTTCCTTGACCAACCAAGGAGGGGACACAAAGGGAACACACAGCAGTTCCAACAGAGGCAGGGTAATACTCTCCAAAGCCTGGGACAGTTTTTATGTCAACCCGCCAGCACCCTCACCCTGATGAGCGGCCTAGTGTCACAAGGAGAGAACAATTTTGGAAGATGGTGAAGGAGTACATAGAAGACCATGTCAGCGTCCTCAATGATCCGTCTGGGTGTCCAAGCTGGACACATGGCGCAAACTGGCGCTCTACGCTTTGGAAGTGCTGGCCTGCCCTGCCGCCATCATTTTGTCTGAACGGGTATTTAGTGCTGCTGGTGGCATTATAACAGATAAGCGTATCCGCCTATCAATTGAAAATGCTGACAGGTTGGCTCTTATAAAAATGAACAAGGCCTGGATTGACCATGACTTCTCGACTCCACCAGAGAAAAGCAGCTGAACATAAAGGCACTTTAATTGTGTTGTTTATAATGTACTGAATACACTGTATTCCCATGCACCCCTTCCACCACAAACAAGAGTATAGTATATGGTTGAATCTTCCTTTTCTCATTATCCTCCTCCTCTTCCATATATGCCCTTCAAATATAATGTTTTACAGGGTCAGCTCACCTACAGGCCCTGGCATATAATTTTTTAGAAGGTCAGCTCACCAGCAGGCCTTCACCTACAATCTTTTGGTTAGGCTCACCAGCAGCCCTGCACCTTAAATCTTTTACAGGGTCAGCTTACCTAAAGGCCCTCGCATTAAATTTTTTAGAGGGTCAGCTCACCAGCAGGCCTTCACCTACAAAATTTTACATTGTCAGCTCACCAGCAGGCCTGCAACTCAAAACTTTTACAGGGTCAGCTCACCTGAAGGCCCTCTCATTTAATTTTTCAGAGGGTCAGCTCATCTGCAGGCCTTTGCATGTAATATTTTACTGGGTCAGCTCACCAGCAGGCCCGCACCTAAAATCTTTTAGAGGGTCAACTCACTTGCAGGCCCGCACCTAAATTCTTTTACTGGGTCAGCTCACCTGCAGGCCCTCACCTAATTATACCTAATAGGTAATTTGCTTGCATGCTGCCTTACTGGTTACCCGTAGTTACAATTGTTTGCGCTTGCAATAACATCGAAAGTTGATTGGCCAGAAATCCGAAAATATTGGCGCCTTCACGGGTACGTGCGATCGTCCCCAGGTTAACTAGGGTCACCAAAGCAGCAGCAGGCCCTCACCCATTATGTTTTAGATGGTCAGATCAGCAGGCCCTTGCTCGAAATGTTTTTTAGGGTCACCAGCATGCCATCAATCATAATTTTTCAAGGGTGTGTATGATGCTCTCCTTTATGTGTAATAAAGGGTGTATTGGAGTGCTGGTTCCTTTTAATTTCTGGCAGCCCTTTCACTTAGTGCATAGGCTTTATGAGTGTAGGAGTCCCACTACATGAACAATTGTACCACAATGTGAATGAGGCCCTCCTTTATGTGATACACAGGTTGTATTGGAGTGCATCCTCCTTGTAATTTTTGCCAGCACTTGACCTTTATATACAAGTAAATATACAGGAAAGAATGTTTACTATCAATTTTTCATCTAAAATTTATTTATTTTTTCGGTTTTGTGCTTATTATTGTCAGTCTGTAAAAGTGGCATACTATTCGGACAACATCATTCCCAGCAGCGACTTTCCATAAATTTCTGACATTTTACCATGAACCCTCCCCTCTTCAGAGCAGGGGGTACCTGGTTTAATGCTCGGGTTCTCCTATTGAATTCCATTATACTTGGGTGCTCTGTCGAGCACCAGAACATCCCAATGTGTTCAGCCCGAGCACCCGAGCACTACGGTGCTCGATCAACACTAGTGTTGGTCACTTAGGATATGAGATCATTCTTGCAGCCAACCCATCGACAGCCGCCCTCGGGATCCAGCCTCAGGGAAAGCCTAGACCGACAGGTGTCCGACTACATCGGGTTAACTGCCGATGTGGATGCTCTGAGAAGCGAGGAACCCCTGGACTACTGGGTGTGCAGGCTTGACCTGTGTCCAGAGCTGGCACAATTTGCCATGGAAATCTTGGCTTGCCCCTCGTCAAGTGTCCTGTCCGAAAGTATATTCAGCGTAGCAGGGGGGATCATGACCGATAATAGCACTCGCCTAGCTCATGACAGTGTGGACTACCTCACATTTATAAAAATGAATGAGGCACGGATATTGAAGGAATTCAACACCTGTGATGACCAAGTGTAATTTAATTTCCTTATGCCCGCCCACACATATCCGCCACTACCCAGAACAAAGAATGGTCCTTTTCTTATGTATATTAAGCGGCATAAAAGCAATTTCTGTCAGGTGAATGCCTAATGTTTGGTGCCTGTACTCCACTGGTCTTCAGTAACATTGTTATTCACTGACCGCCTAATATACCTCCAGACACATAATCACTTGTTCTTTTCTATCCGGTTAATGCCTAATGTTTGGGGCCAGACTCCACTGGCCTGCAGTAAAATTGTTATCCACTGACAGCCTAATATAACTCCAACCACATAATCACTTGTTCTTTTTTGTCCAGTTAATGCATAATTTTTGGGGCCTGTACTCCAGTGGCCTACAGTAAAATTGTTATCCCCTGACTGCCTAACATACCTCCAGCCACATAATCACTTGTTATTTTCTGTTAGGTGAATGCTTAATGTTTGGGGCCTGTACTCCAGTGGCATACAGTAAGGGCCGATGCAAGGATTTTTGCCGCCCTAGGCAAGATAACTTATCCAAGTCATTCAGAGATTGTTTTCTCGTGACACATTGTACTTCATGATAGTCATAAATTTGAGTCAATATATTTCACCTTTATTTATGAAAAAATCCCAAATTTACCAAAAATTTTGAAAAATTAGCAATTTTCTAAATTTCAATTCCTCTGCTTTTTAAACAGAAAGTGATACCTCATAAAATATTTATTACTTAACATTCCCATATGTCTACTTTATGTTGGCATCATTTTGGAAATGTCATTTTATTTTTTTAGGATTTTAGAAGGCTTAGAAGTTTAGAAGCAATTCTTCACATTTTTAAGAAAATTGCCAAAACCCACTTTTTAAGGACCAGTTCAGGTCTGAAGTCACTTTGTAGGGCCTACATAGTGGATACCCCCATAAATGACCCCATTGTAGAAACTACACCCCTCAAGTTACTTAAAACCGATTATACAAACTTTGTTAACCCTTTAGGCGTTCCACAAGAATTAAAGGAAAATGGAGATCAAATTTTTAAATTTCACTTTTTTGGAAGATTTTCCATTTTAATCCAATTTCTTCTTTAACACATCGATGGTTAACAGCCAAAACAAAACTCAATATTTATTACCCAGATTCTGCAGTTTACAGAAACACCCCACATGTGGTCATAAACTGCTGTATGGGCACATGGCAGGGCGCAGAAGAAAAGGAACTCCACATGGCTTTTAGATGCCATGTCCCATTTGAAGCCCCCCTGATGCACCCTTACAGTAGAAACTCCCAAAAAGTGACCCCATTTTGGAAACTAGGTAATAAGGTGCCAGTTTTATTGGTACTATTTTTGGGTACATATGATTTTTTGATCATTAATTATAACACTTTATGGGGCAAGGTGACCAAAAAATTTGTTGTTTTAGCACAGTTTTTATTTATTTATTTTTAAAGCGTTCACTTGAGGGGTTCAGTCAAGTGACATTTTTATAGAGCAGATTGTTACGGACGTGGCGATACCTAATATGTATACTTTTTCTTATTTATTAAAGTTTTACCCAATAATAGCCTTTTTGAAACAAAAAAATTATGTTTTAATGTGTCCATGTTCTGAGAGCTATAGTTTTTTTATTTTTTGAGAGATTTTCTTATGTAGGGGCTCATTTTTTGCGGGTTGAGGTGACGGTTTTATTGGTACCATTTTGTGGGACATACGCATTTTTGATCACTTGGTGTTGCACTTTTTGTGATGTAAGGTGACAAAATTGCTTGTTTTGACACAGTTTTTATTTTTTTATTTTTACAGTGTTCACCCGAGGGTTTAGTTCATGTGATATTTTTATAGAGCTGGTTTTTACGGACGCGGCAATACCTAATATGTATACTTTTTTTTATTTATTTCACTTTAACAGAATTATAGCATTTTTTAAACCAAAAAAATGATGTTTTAGTGTCTCCATGTTCTAAGAGCTATAGTTTTTTTTATTTTTTCAGAGATTTTCTTATGTAGGGGCTAATTTTTTGCGGGATGAGGTGACGGTTTTATTGGTACCATTTTGTGGGACATACGCCTTTTTGATCACTTGGTGTTGCACTTTTTGTGATGTTTGATGACAAAAATTACTTTTTTTGACAGTTATTTATTTTTATTTTTTATGGTGATTATTGGACTGGGTCTATTATGTGATATATTTATAGAGCCGACCGTCACGGACGCGGCAATACCAAATATGTTTATTTTATTTTATTTTTTCTATTTTTTTATTATTTTTTTTATTCCTTACTTGGGGAATTTTTTTTTTTTACATGTGAAAACTAAATTTTTTTTTTTTAACATTTTATTTTTATTTTTTTTATTTTACACTTTGCGTCCCCCATAAGGTCATACAAGACCTCTGGGGGACATTTAACTTCACTTTTTTTTTTCTTTTCACTGTTGATTTCTCCCATAACTGGGGCTGACATAGTAGCCCCAGTTACAGGAGAAATGCACCCCCAGGGAGGCTGTACAGCAGAATACAGAGCTGTACAGCCACAGTGCAGGGCTGATCGAGGTCTCTGAAAGACCTCACAGCTCCTGCACTCTCCGGCTCAGACAGTCACATTTCACTGGAGTCTAATCAGCACGATCTCCAGGACAACAGCTGCTGGGTGAGTGTAAATGTTCCGATCTCTCTCTCCTGCTAGCACTAATGAGAGGGAGACAGTACAAGCCTCTCTGAGCGCTGTAACTGCAGATTACAGCGCTCACAACACATGCTCTGGAGACAATGCTGCTGATTTGTCTCCAGTGTAAACAGCTGCTGGGGGATCGCTGCTGGAGTGTGAATGTACCGATCTCCCTCTCCTGCCAGCGCTACAGAGAGGGAGACGGTAGAAGCATTTCAGAGCGCTGTAACTGGAAATTACAGCGCTCACATGCCCTGGAGACCATGCTGATCAGTCTCCAGGGCTTACAGTTTAACATTACAATCGCGATGCCTGCTTTAAATACCGATCTCCCTCTCTGACTGGCAGTAATAAGAGGGAGATGGTAGATGCATTTGTGATCGCTCTGACTGCTTGTCAGAGCGATCAAAAGCCTGGAAAACAGCAAAAAAAGGTCTCAGGGTAAAGCTCCATGTTCTTGGCTGTCAGGAGGGAGCTTAGTCATGGAGTTTCTATGTACAGGGGCAGAGCACAGGAGGGAAAGCTGCAGAACGTTTTAAAATGTGCTATCAGAAATAAAGATCCACCTCCTGGACGTTTATAGTCAATGGGCAGACGGGAGGTGGTTAAAAGAACTGCTATGTTTCCCTTAGGGTTAATCAAGCTTCTTGTTATGGTTACCTGCACAATTGCTTGTAGAGGTTACTCGAAGAGGGGAAGGAGTCCAATGGCAGCGACACAGGAACAGGGGAGCACGGAAATGGAATGGATAAATGATCCCGATATGCAGGAATGGCGGTGACTTAATGGACCCGATAAGGTCCATGTGGTAGATGAGTGCCGAAGAACGAAGACGGCAAGAGAGTAGTCAGGCAGTCCTGGATCGGTACACGGGATGGCAGGTACAAGGATTCAGGATGAGGCAGGAGAGTAGTCAATGGAGGCAGAGTTCGGTACACGAAATGGCAGGTACAAGGATTCAGGATGAGGCAGGAGAGTAGTCAATGGAGCCAGAGTTCGGTACAGAAGCAGGTTAGCAGACAAATACTGAGAGGCGGAAGCAAGACTACAGCTGAGATAGCTCAATAATCTGGCAAGGGAGGAAGTGACATGGTCTTCCTTAAATAGAGTGTACACAGATCTGATTGGTCAAACCAAAAGCAGGAAAATTCAGGTCAAGGAGGTGGTTCAAAAAGTAACAGAAACTGTCCAGGAAGCTCTGTGGTCTAATGAGCAAGGCTACAGCCTAAGATGCCAGAGTCTCCTGGTTCGATCCCTGACAGTACTCCCCCTCCTCCACGATGACCTCCAGGCATCTCCATGATAGTCCTGTCGGCGTATTGCCGATGAAACTCACTGACCAGTCTGGGAGCGTGTACATTCTCTTTGGGTTCCCACGAGTCCTCATCAGGACCATAACCCTTCAAACGGATCAAATACTGCAGTTTTCCTCGACAAATTCTAGAGTCCAGGATATTTTCTACAACAAACTCCTCTTCTCCATGCACCCTGACTGGCGGGGAAAGTATTCTTGACAAATGGTTTGAAGAGTGAACAATGGAACACCTGATGTATCCTGTGCGAATCCGGGAGTTTGAGTTTAAATGTGACATCATTAATTTGAGCCGAAATCTGATATGGTCCAATGTATCTTTGACCCAGTTATCTTTGACTCAGCTTAATATTTTTTGTAGACAGCCACACTTTGTCCCCAATATGAAAAACTGGTGCTGGTCTACGGTGTTTGTCCGCAGCTTGTTTGGAGCATCTTTGGGCCTTGTGTAAATTCTCTATGATTTTTCCCCGTACCTCTTGCAGGTTAGTTAACCGTTCGGTTACTGCTGGGAGGGTCGTAATGATTGGCAGATGGGGAATGAAGACTGGATGGAGGCCTGTGTTTGCGTAGAACGGGCTGAAAGAAGTCAAACTGTGTTCTGAGTTATTGTACGCAAATTCTGCAGTTGAGAGATGTTCCATCCAGTTATCTTGTAGATGGGTAATAAAACAGCGTAGATACTGTTCGAGGGGGGGGGGAGCTAGCAGCAGAGCTACACAGACGCACATCTCTGGTGCTCCCGGCACAACCTGTGTATTAACACCTCTTTCACTGCCAATTTCGGTTCTTTGAGCCCAAAAATATCACCACTGGGCTCAGAACAACATCTGGATCAGAAATATACCGCTTTCTGCCGACTTCAACCACGTCCGGCTGCTGCGGCCTACAGCTCCACACAGAGCACGGGACTAAATTTGGATGCAGACCCGCAGCACCCACGTCACCCCTCGGATGCACTGAGACTCACTAAGATACAGGCTCGCGGGCATCCTGCTGCAGTACGCAGCCCTGCAGGGTATTGTTATAGTGAGCTCACGATTACTTAGGCCAACGAGGGTTGCTCTTGGTTACTCACAGTTTGTAGGGAAACCCTGGGCAGGCGTACAACAGTGATGGAGAGGCTGGCACAGGGGTCCTCTGGGGCACTCTCTGTGTATAGGGACCAGGCCGGTGGTAGGTGAGGTGCCCTGGGTGTTGCAGGATTAATGTGTCGGTGGCAAGATCCCTTTAAGATTTGTGACGCCAGTGCCGGTAATGGTGGCACACCGATTGATAGCAGTAATAAGTGAGTAACACAGTTTGTAGTGAACCAAAACTTTTGTTTACTGAAGCAGTTAACTATATACAGTTCTTTAGGTTCAGTTCCATATGACAGTAGCAAATCACAAGCAGGCTTTTATAATGATGGCAGGCAACAATGTTCTTGCAAGATACTCAGAGGGTTAAATACACTCACAGATCAGGCTGCACCTTTTCCTCAGAAATCCTGTGCACTATTCCTCAGAACTCCTTGATCCCAAGGCCCGTATGCCCTATTGGTGGCTTTATCCTTGGTAAAGAAACTTCCTCAGGCATATATCTCCTTGCATTAAATAGACTCTTCTGCCCTTCAGCTCTCTTGTCTGGCTGGAAACACTTCTGCTCTACTCTGTACTGTACTTTGTAGGAACTGCAGGTTTCTCAGGAGGTAACTCTTCCCCTGGTAACAACTAGAAGCCTGGGCTGTCTAGCTGCATGTCAGAAGCTCATTTCAGCTGCTGCTTAGCTAAAGTCCACACTCCCTTCTGACTCTACACACCTTTCCCTGAACAGGACCTGACTATTTATCTTAGGGGTTCCCTAGCTCCCTCTACTGTCTTGGAGGAGGATTTACACCCTAACAGGCCTGATAGTCATTTAAAGCAGGGAAAATGCACATAAATAACATGAATAAAGTGACATTATGCATCAAGATGACATATAAGATACAATGGCCCTGTTCCACAGGAGGTGGAGAACAACGTGGCCCAATTGACCCTTGTGTAGTGCCCACCTTTACCTAGTGGGACACTACACTGCCACCTCACAAAGAACTCACAGCCGCGAGTGACAGAACAGACGGACTGAGGGTAAGTCACCCACCGGGATCAGTCGGGAAACGCGACGCACCTATCCCGCTCACCAACTTTCCCAGAGTTCCAGTAGTCACTCCAACACCTCGGGCTTAAGAGTTTTGCTTGTTTCAAGATCCGGTGCCGTAGGGGGTGAACGGCTTTCTAATTGCGGGATCGCCCCTTACACGATCGGCCGCACGCTCCCGATTATAGAGTCTCGGGCCTAACCCCTACACACGTACCACAGGAATCGCTGGACTACAAAGAACTCACCGGCACACACCGCTGGTTCTAGCGCCTGTACCGTGGCTCTGGGAGTAGTGTCATCCCTGCATAGTTACGGCTTCTCAGTGTCAGGATCCATCAGCCAGCATTGCTTTTACCCGCGTAATACCTGGGCCGCTTCAAGCCGGTAGTGGATTCATACTCTCACTGACGGCTACATTAAGTGGTATAAGTACCTGGCTACCACAAAAGTGCAACGTTACTCATCTGCACCACCGGACAGCACCGGTAATCCTGGACATTCGTCACAAAGGAGAAATCTTCACCTCTCTGCTTTACACTACATCACCTTTTCATTCCGGTGATTATATAAGCGCCTGCTCCTGCAATCACATTTAAAACATATAGGCCAAGCCTAAATTTTTCCAAGTCTCTAATTTGGGACCAATAAAACTGTCTCTTAAAGGGCCCTTTACCCAATTTTTCCTGCTACAGTGTTATTACTGCAAGAAAACCTGATTTACTAAGCACAATGTCGTCATAGATCCTCAATGACTGTCCGATGAGGGTCACCTGCAGTGAGTGTCCTACCGAACTTCGACTGCTCATCTCCCAAGTTGCCCAATTCTAACGGGGTCCATCTCTGGTCATCCACCGCTATGGTCAAAATCAGGCCAGGGAAAAGCAGAACAACTTCTTCCATAAAATTAGCAGACTTTCTAGACTCTTATATACAAAAAAAACCAAGGGGCTTCCTCTATTAAGCATACCCCTCCACTGATCTCTGCAGAAGAAAAAAAAACGTGTCCACACGTCACGTGATCTCTCAGACATGGAAAGCGATGCAGAAGAAATACAGGAGGAAAGGAGCCTCCCAATATCAAGAAACTTTCTGGGGAAAGCCCTCTCCAAGGCTTTGGAGCCAGTGCTTAAAGAGTTACAGGATATTAAACAAGACGTAAGGAGCATTGGAAGCAGGGCCGAACAACTAGAGAGTGTACAATCTCAACTTGTCTCCTACACTGAAGCAGCGACAACCTCATTTACCTCCTGCCAATCACATATGAATAAGATCATTAATTGAATGGAAGACCAAGAAAACCGTGCCAGACGTAATAATTTATGGATCAAGGGAATTCCAGAGTCTTTCCTCCCAGAAACTCTTCCTGACACTGTTAAACAGATCTTTATGGCGATTTTGGGAGACAACTACTCTTTGGAAATAACTATTGAAAGAGCTCATAGATCCCTAAGGGCTAAACCCACCTCAAAAGAACCTCCCAGAGACGTCATTTGTCGCTTGTTTCACTCCAAAGTAAGAGACGACATCCTGCGACTAGCTCGCACAAACCCCCCCTAACCCACTGGAGGGTTCATCGATCTCTATATTTCAAGATCTGTCGAGAGTCACGCTCTCTATAAGAAATATCCTGAGACCTCTTACCGAAGTATTACGGAGAAGGAACATCCCTTACAAATGGCTGTTTCCTTTTGGTCTTTCCTTCTCTCATGACGGGAAAAGATTTATCCTTCGAAACTATGCGGAACTACCAGATCTCCTAACACAGCTCCACATCTCAGATATAGACATCCCAGATTGGTCCTCGATTCAAGACCTCACAGGCCTACCTACGATCCCTCCACCTACTCCATGGGAAAACGCAGGATCCGAAAGAAGAAACAAAAATCGGAAAAGACAGGGGAAGATGACCCCCAGGAGAATCGAGATGGACCCGACCTGAACCCCAGTGGAACTGGGTGATATACTTTAATTAGGATACACTACTATATATATAATATTGTTCTTGTTAGGATAATGTCATATTGATAGTGTTCCTTTTACATGTGGGATGGGGGAGGCTCCGATATTGTGAGGTTGTACTTCATCACTCCTCATTATCCCCATAGTTTTCATTTCAGCTCAAACCTCTTAGCCTGCACTTTGGAGACATGGGAGTCTCGAGTTCCGGGTCCCTCCCCCCCCCCCCCCCCCCGTCTCACTGCTGCCTTAGGCAGACCCTAATGTTTATCAATTACCAGTTCTATTTCTCTATCCTGATTTACAGGACATTTATTATGTTGATATAAGACGATCTTGTCTGAACGCTGCGGGATAGCCCTGAATGGGGACAATGGGATGCCATTTTTGCATCTTAGCGCTCCAATCCTGTATCCCCACACTCCTAATAGCAGAAGTCCTCTGGAAATTTGTGGCCACAGCGTTACTTTATAGGACCCATTCCCCTCTATTTGAGGGCCTTGGATCTTATGGGTTGGGAAACTGGATGGTATACTAGTCACGTTAGCTAATCTCTATGCCCCAAACATAAAACAAGCTCCCTGGTTATGTGACATCCTCACACTGATAAACGGATTATCACAAGGATTGTTAGTAGTTGGAGGAGACTTCAACCTAGCACTGGACCCCTTGCTGGACACGTCCACAGGCAAGTCTGCTCTGTCTTATAGGGCAATAATCATATCAAACACTCCCTCCAACTCCTTTCCCTAAGAGATGTATGGAGTTCCCTAAAAGATGTATTCAACTCCGCATAACTCCTATCACAGAATAGACTACTTTTTTCTACAACAATCCTCACTTCCCAAACTCCGCTCTATATCTATTGGCCCCAGTGTTCATTCTGATCATTCCCCTCTAGAAATGTCTCTGCTTATTAAAAATGTAACTCAGGCTAAACCTCCATGGAGGCTGTGACAAACTGTCATTTGCCACTGGGCATTGCAGAGGACTTATGGCTAGCCTCCTGCCCTACGACTATGGCCCGGGACATATTACCCTTCAAGAACAGAACTATGCCGCATGTCTGGACTGTTTTTAGGACCGAACGCGGTCAGCGGTGTATACTAAAGAATCTATGGAACTGTTTTGGGCAGGAAATTGTGCTTGCGGTCGGTCATAAAGGACTTCCACTTAACTTTTGATCCGCTGGAGGGATTTGTGTGATTTTTGGAAGTGTTTATGTTTTATGTATGCTGAGTTTAAATATGTAATTTTTATGGAGATGGAATGTATGGTTTTAAAGTTACAGTGTATGTTTAAAAAATGTATTTTTACTGTCTGTGATAGTTATGTTAATCCATAATTATATCCCAGACAGAAGGGAGGATTTTGTGTATTTGGGTGGTAATTCCTGCCCTATTGTTCCCACATGTGTATTCCTGATTTCCCTGTGTCCTGAGAGATAATTGAATTGCTCTTCGGGTGTCTCCAGGGCAGAGAGGAGGAAACCATGATGCATTGTGGGGACCTGCATAAATACGGGCGGGTAGCCCTCAATAAAGAGTTCAGTTCAGTTCATGTTTTTCTAACCCTTCAAAACGCAGCCTCGTCTCCTTATTGGAGGGAATTGCTGTATCACGCTGGGGATTGCTATGCTCTGCATATTCCCTGGAGGAGAGATCTTTCCCGCACGGTCCTGAATGCTGGAGGTTCATTCAGGGTGGAAGGAAGACGGCGCGGCTCCAGTTAAGCTACGGCGGTTGTGGAGTCTGCGGTGCTTGTGGTGTCCAGTGCGGTGCTTGTGGTCCTCGGCGCAAGCTAGGAAGCGTCCATTAACGGAAGCGGATCCGTTACATTGGTGGCAGCAGTGGGATGGCTTCCCTAGTGCGAGGAGAAGCATCCTGGGAACACCAAGCAGAGCTGGAGTATTGGTATAGCCACGTACGGTTTGACGCTATGCTGAAGAGGCGGTTGGCTATCTACGGGCCCCACCTAACAGAGGAACTGGTACCGGAAGTGAGGAGAGAACTGGCGGAGTATCTTCAGCAGGAAGCAGAATATCGGGCAGAGATAGCGAAGTATTCTGTCCCTGCGCCCCAGCAAAAACGTGAGTTACAGGGGGCCGAAGGTGTCGTCCTTCCCCCCCAGCGGCAGTGTGTAGCCCGGGGGGCCGAAGGTGTCGTCCTTCCCCCCCAACGGCAGTGCTAACCCCAGGGAGCTGAAGGTGTCGTCCTTCCCCCCCAGCGGCAGTGTGTACCCCAGGAGGCCGAAGGTGTCGTCCTTCCCCCCCAGCGGCAGTGTGAACCCCAGGGAGCTGAAGGTGTCGTCCTTCCTCCCCAGCGGCAGTGTGTACCCCAGGGGGCCGAAGGTGTCGTCCTTCCCCCCCAGCGGCAGTGTGAACCCCAGGGAGCTGAAGGTGTCATCCTTCCTCCCCAGCGGCAGTGTGTGTTAAAGGGAGCTGAAGATGCCCTCCTTCCTACCCAGCTGCAGTGTGTACCCTAGGGGGCCAAAGATGTCGTCCTTCCCCCCCAGCGGCAGTGTGAACCCCAGGGAGCTGAAGGTGTCATACTTCGCCCCCAGCGGCAGTGTGTACCCCAGGGGGCCGAAGGTGTCGTCCTTCCCCCCCAGCGGCAGTGTGAACCCCAGGGAGCTAAAGGTGGCATCCTTCCTCCCCAGCGGCAGTGTGTACCCCAGGGGGCCGAAGGTGTCGTCCTTCCTCCCCAGCGGCAGTGTGTGTTACAGGGAGCTGAAGATGCCCTCCTTCCTCCCCAGCGGCAGTGTGTACCCCAGGGGGCCAAAGATGTCGTCCTTCCTCCCCCAGCGGCAGTATGAACCCCAGGGAGCTGAAGGTGTCGTACTTCCCCCCCAGCGGCAGTGTGTACCCCAGGAGGCCGAAGGTGTCGTCCTTCCCCCCCAGCGGCAGTGTGAACCCCAGGGAGCTGAAGGTGTCCTCCTTCCCCCCCAGCTGCAGTGTGTACCCCAGGGAGCTGAAGGTGTCGTCCTTCCTCCCCAGCGGCAGCCTGTGTTTCAGGGAGAGGAGCGAAGCACCCTCTCTCCCCAGCGGCAGCTTACCATAACAAGGGGAGACACCAATCGCCCAGACGGCGCAGATGGGACCGTGGTCTCTGCGCCTGACCTACCGGGATGCTGGACAGCCTGTACAGATCCCCCACTACCCTCACCAGGATAACAGGAGGAGGGGGTAAGTACAAATTCCCCTCCCCAGTTAACTCCTAAGGTGGCCTCAGGGTTAACAGAGGCGATGTTAACCCCTGCTGACTCCCATGTTCCTCTGGCTACTGAGCCGGACTATGGTCTCAGCACCCCAGCAGAAGAGCTGGCAGCTGGGCAGAGTGCAGTCGGCCTCTGCCCTCCCTCAAGTCCCCACAGCATGTTGCCCCATCACCACAGCAAAATACCCAGGTGCAGTAACTGTTTCTTGTGGGTGGGTCACCCTTGTACCTGTTTGTTGTGGGTGGGCTACTCGGGCATCTGGTTACTGTGGGTTGGTGGATCGACTAACAGAGGCACTGACCTAAAGAAGGTCAGGTGCCTGGTTAGTCTTCCCCCCAAAGGGGAGATGTGTGACAAACTGCCATTTGCCACTTGGCATTGTAGAGGACTTATGGCTAGCCTCCTGCCCTACGACTATGGCCCCGGGACATATTACCCTTCAAGAACAGAACTATGCCGCATGTCTGGACTGTTTTTAGGACCGAACGCGGTCAGCGGTGTATACTAAAGAATCTATGGAACTGTTTTGGGCAGGAAATTGTGCTTGCGGTCGGTCATAAAGGACTTCCACTTAACTTTTGATCCGCTGGAGGGATTTGTGTGATTTTTGGAAGTGTTTATGTTTGATGTATGCTGAGTTTAAATATGTAATTTTTATGGAGATGGAATGTATGGTTTTAAAGTTACAGTGTATGTTTAAAAACTGTATTTTTACTGTCTGTGATAGTTATGTTAATCCATAATTATATCCCAGACAGAAGGGAGGATTTTGTGTATTTGGGTGGTAATTCCTGCCCTATTGTTCCCACATGTGTATTCCTGATTTCCCTTTGTCCTGAGAGATAATTGAATTGCTCTTCGGGTGTCTCCAGGGCAGAGAGGAGGAAACAATGATTCATTGTGGGGACCTGCATAAATACGGGCGGGTAGCCCTCAATAAAGAGTTCAGTTCAGTTCATGTTTTTCTAACCCTTCAAAACGCAGCCTCGTCTCGTTATTGGAGGGAATTGCTGTATCACGCTGGGGATTGCTATGCTCTGCATATTCCCTGGAAGAGAGATCTTTCCCACACGGTCCTGAATGCTGGAGGTTCATTCAGGGTGGAAGGAAGACGGCGCGGCTCCAGTTAAGCTACGGTGGTTGTGGAGTCTGCGGTGCTTGTGGTGTCCAGTGTGGTGCTTGTGGTCCTCGGTGCAAGCTAGGAAGCGTCCATTAACGGAAGCGGATCCGTTACAGAGGCTTAATGAAACACTATTATCCATCCCCTCGATATATAACAAGATTAAAGCACGCCTAGAATTATATTTTCAACAAAACCGAGACAAAGGCACCTCAATTCCCTTTGTCTTGGAAGCACACAAGGCCACCGTTCGAGGAGAATTTATTTCAGCAGGCACGTTCCACAAAAAGCAAAGAGACCATAAAATACTGTCATTATACACCGAAATACTTAAATTGGAGAGTATCCACAAACAATCCCTATTTATTCCCCATCTCCAAAAACTTACTGAAGCCCGTCTACAACTCAAAGATGCATTGAATAAATCTTCCGCAAAAATATATATGTCAACTAAACACTCATTTTACGCACATGGAGACAAAACATCGAAACTAATGATGTCCCTCATCAAACGAAAAAAAACTCATACCAACATCACTGAGATCAGACAGGACTCAGGAAATATCACATCAGCCCCATCAGATATAGAGGCTGAATTCATACGATTCTATTCTTCCTTATACCAACTCCCCTCAGTGGTTGGAGTGCATGGTCAGAGTTCGCATCATTCGGCCATTTCGGACTTCCTTTCACGGTTAGACCTCCCCAAACTAAATCCCAACTTCCACGCATCCCTACTCAAGGTCCGCTCCGCACTAAAGCGATGTCCTAAGAATAAGGCCCTGGGCCCTGATGGCCTACCTTGTTCGTATTATGACTCTTTCTCCTCAGTTCTCTTCCCCCAACTGACGGACTTGCTAAATTCCTACCTCTCAGGATCTGATATACCTCATCAAGCTTTAGAGGCATACATCACTCTCATTCACAAAGAGGGCAAAGATCCTGCCAATAGTGGTAGTTACAGACCCATCTCACGCCTAAACACAGACCTAAAATTATACGCCAACCTATTAGCAAACAGACTCAAATCTATTTTACCTGACTTGATCTCGCCTGAGCAGGTCGGATTTGTGTCCGGAAGAGAGGGGAAGGACAAAACTATGAGGATCCTTTCACTAATTCAAATAGTGTCCCATAGTAAGCAACCACTGGTTCTACTTGGGACCGATGCAGAGAAGGCTTTCGATAGGGTGGACTGGTTATACATGAAACAAGTACTGTTACACTTTGGATTCCCCCAGGCCTTCATTGATGCGATCTTTGTCATGTACTCCAGACCCATGGCCAAACTACACATTAACCAATCTCTTTCAGCCCCTTTCCATATAAATAATGGAACCCGTCAAGGCTGCCCACTTTCACCAATTTTGCTAATTTTATCATTAGAACCCCTTCTAACAGCCATTAGAGCACACCCAGACATTAAGGGATTCGATGATGGTACCAGGACACACAACACGGCGGCATACGCTGATGATATTTTACTAATTCTGACCAACCCATCCTCCGCTTTCCCTGCCCTTCAAGCATTACTTCAGGAATAGGGACGAATCTCTAATTTTAAAATTAACACCACAGAGGGTGCGGAGCCTATGCTGAGAGCAGATGGTTGTGTGAAACGTTGCTCCGTTACTTAATTATCCTTCACAGCCTCTATTTATTAGCGAACCAGTCCGAAAATGGTCAAAATCGGAGGACAAAAGAATGCTGAACACTCCGGTCCGACTAGAGCAGTGATTCAGCCCGGAGAAATGGATAAATTCATTAAAAAGGCTGCCGCTGTATGTGTAGCAAGAGAAGCTAAAATGGCGCCCGGAACGACGAAGGCTGCCGGCTGCAGACAACAAGCTCCAGCGGGTGCAGAAGGAGGCAGGGAAGCTTCCCTTAGCCCAGACGCCCTTCCAATATCCAGGAGTTTCCTTAAAGACTCCCTCGCTGAAGCTCTGGAACCCTTTAGCTCTGAATTAGCTGCCATCAGGGGTGATATTCGCCATATTGGATCCAGAGTGGAGACCCTGGAGGAAAATCAGCAAAAGATAGCTACGCACCAGATAGAGGTGTCTTCTAACATGGCTGAACATCAAGCCCACATCAACCTTCTTTACACGGTGCTGGAGGACCAGGAGAATAGGGGAAGAAGGAATAATCTTCGGTTCAGAGGTATTCCTGAATCTATCAGCCCCGGTGATATCCCTGAAGCAGTGATGCAAATCTGCCTCCAATTACTAGGCCCTGACACAGCGCATGAAGTTACAATTGAAAGGGCTCATAGGGCACTGAGGCCCAAACCAAGTCTGAACGAGCCCCCACGGGACGTTATTTGTAAATTTTTATATTTCCCGGTTAAAGAGGCGATTCTCTCTAGTGCCAGGAATAACCCGTCGCTGCAGTGGGAAGGCAAAGAAATTGCTATTTTCCAGGACTTAGCTCAATCTACTCTTCGGAAGCGCAGAGCGCTAAAGCCACTTACGGATTGGCTACGTTCTCAGAAGATTCTATATCGCTGGTCCTTCCCTTTTGGCCTCTCATTCTCCCATGACGGCCGACGTCTATTTGTCTCTTCTCCTAAGGACTTGGAGAAAATCTATGATCACCTGCAGATCCAACCGCTGCCGATCGATAACTGGGACGTGCTCCAGAACACAGCTTTCCTGCCTGAACTGCCATCCTTTGTTCCTTGGGAACCTCCTCGTACCCCCAAATGCAGAGAGGAAGAAGACCAAACACCTCCACCCCGAGAAGACTCCCGCTTAATGATGAGTGATGAAGGTTTTCATCGATAAGTATACAATTGCAGAACTTTATAAAACCGGTATATCAGTGAACATTCCCAATTTCGGATGACCGCATCCGAATATTTGTTCCCGATTATATATTCTGTTCGCTTAGTTGTCCTACAGAGGCAGTCTTAATAGCAAGGTTAAAGGGAAATGTTTTATTCGCTATATACTGCGTTTATTTACTATATGTTTTTCCTAATGCGATTGTATGTCTGGTTCAACTTGCCCTAGGGAAGGATATTATGGAAAAAAAAATAAAAAATTCTCTTTTCCCCCTAGAGCCTGCAGAGTCTATTAACTCTGCCAAAATGTTGTACACATTTTATTGTGTTGTTTATTATGTTACCTACCTCTTATTTTCTCCGTTTATTTTTGTTTTTGTTTTTCAATCAGGTACTACTTTCTGTAAGCGAGAAACACGACCCTATCCAAAACCTTTGAGACATCCTACTGCTTTGCTTATGGAGGCTGAGTGATCCCCTTTTTTATTTTAAATTTTTATCATACCACACACATTAAGCATACCTAAACATTTATCCCTATACCTTGAATTATGGCTGACCTTTGTATAGCATCCTTCAATGTGAAGGGATTTAACTCCCCCTCTAAAAGAAGTCAAATTTTCTCCTATTTAAAGAAGGAAAAATGCTCGATCATATTTCTTCAGGAGACCCACTATAAATTTGACAAATATCCAAACCTTAAGAATTCTTTATTTGCTGAATGGTACCATTGTGGCTCAGGATCCTCGGCCTCCAGGGGTGTAAGCATAGGGATAAGGAAACATCTTCCATTCACATACATATTTCACACTCAAGATCATGAGGGGAGATATCTGTTACTTAAGGGAACAATAGCTAATCAGGTATATACTTTTATCAACCTATATGCCCCCAATGCTGGCCAGGCTTCATGGATTGTGGAGTTCTGGCTTTGTTAGAGCCATACAAAGAAGGTGTGGTGATATTGGGGGGAGACTTCAATCTTACGCTTGAACCTCATATTGACTCTACCTCCAAAAAATCACCAATAGCTACCAAAGAACTTAGGCGACTCAAAAAATCCCTGCACAAATGGTCTGTTTGTGATGTTTGGAGGCTTTTTAATCCTAACAAACGAGATTATTCTTTTTTCTCTCATGTGCATGGGTCTTATCACAGACTTGATTACATATTCACATCAAAAGAGCATCTTCAGTTCTGTAGTCTGGCCAGCATTGGTACTATGCATCTATCCGATCACTCCCCTATCTTCTTAACTATATCCTCCCCCACTCTGGAACCTCGTCCATTTAGATGGCGACTAAATGAGCAATTGATTGCTCCAGGTGAACCCCTTACCCAAACACAAGAAGCGTTAAAGGAAGTTACCTCTTGTCAAACTTTATGGGATGCTCACAAAGCATTCATGAGAGGTCATTTTATCTCAATGGGAGCTAGAGCCAAGAGAGCTAGGAGAGCCCGGGTGGATTCCTTACTAGCTAAAATTCAAAAACTGGAATCCCTCCACAAACAGTCCTTACTGGATGCCCATCTTTCAGAACTAACAACTACAAGGGAAACCCTAAAAAAGATCCTCCTAAATACAACTTCAGCCAAATATTACTTACAAGCGCGCTTCAAATATTATGCCCACGGTGATAAAGCATCTAAGTTTATGATGCAACGAATTAAGCAAAGGAAAACCCATAACTACATCCATCAGATTAAAACTTCTTGTGGTAGTGTAGTCTATTCCACAGCTGAAATTGCAACCCAATTTAGAGAATTTTATTATTCCCTTTATAATCTAAAAGATTCAGAAAAAAAGGCCCAATACCCTTTTCCACCTAATGATTTAATAACATCCTTTTTACGTTCCTTATCTCTCCCAACTATTTCCAGTCTACAGGCTCAAATGTTACAAGCCCCTTTCACTTTACAGGAACTGGAAGACACTATTAAACAGCTACCTAGAGGGAAATGCCCAGGCCCGGATGGCCTTCCAGCAGCATACTATCGCTCATTTTCTAAAATCTTAAGCCCCTACTTACTTGAAGTGTGTAATAGCTCTTTAACTGGCTCCAATATGTCTACAGATATGACCAAGGCCCATATATCTCTGATCCACAAGGAGGGGAAGGATAGTTCCAACTGTGTGAACTACCGGCCTATCTCTTTGCTGAATTTAGACCTAAAAATTTTAGCCAAATTACTGGCCACACGTCTGTCCACCCTTCTCTCCATTTTAATCCAAAAAGACCAGGTGGGTTTTGTTAGAGGCAGGGAAGGAAGAGATAACACCGCTAGAGTCTTGAATTGCATATATCATGCAAGATGATCCAGATGCCCTCTGATCCTTCTCAGCACGGATGCTGAGAAGGCATCTGACAGAGTGGATTGGGAATTTATGTGCATGGTATTGTCTACATTTGGGATACCAGTCCAGTTTTTAAATGCAGTCTTTTCCTTATATACAAATGCATCAGCCTCTGTAATTGTCAATAATTCCCTATCTTCTCCCTTCGCTATACACAACGGGACTAGGCAGGGTTGCCCCCTCTCTCCTCTACTGTTTATTCTGGTTATGGAATCCCTACTGCAGGCTATTAGGAGAGAGGGGGAAATCCAAGGCGTTCATGTTGGCAGACACGAGCATAAGGTTGCTGCCTTTGCCGATGACCTGCTTATTATGTTTACAAACCCGGCCATTGCTTTTCCCCACATCCATAGTATACTAGAATTATTTGGTAAGTTCTCTAAATTCAAAATTAATACTAACAAATCCCATGTCCTCAATGTTGGTTTTTCCCCATCATTGGTAAAAGATCTCAGATCAAATTCCCCTTTTAATTGGGATAACCCACACATCACGTACTTGGGAATCAAAATTGGCCCTGATCCTGACTCTTTATTTCGCCTAAATTACACTCCACTTCTAAATTCAATAAAAGACCAACTTTCCTCTCTTAACAATTTACTGTTATCTTGGTTCGGCAGGAAAAATATAGTGACTTCACTTATTATTCCTAAAATGACCTATCTCCAACAAGTCCTACCAATTCCGGTGCCTAAATCATTTTATATATCATTTAACCAGATGATTAGATCTTTTATATGGGCTGGAAAGAAAGCTAGGATAGCGTTCTCCACCCTGAAAAAGAACAAACCCCTTGGTGGTATAGGCATGCCCGACCCCGACCTTTATAATAATGCAGTCCTCTTAGACAGATTTGTTGGTTGGATTAAGGGAACATCGAACGAACCCTGGGTTGATCTTGAACAAACACAACATGGCACTCCATTTAGGGGATTTCTAATAGGTAAAGATATTTCTAAACGTATTGTTAAGGCCTCATGCACACGACCATATTTTTTTGCGGTCCGCAAAAACAGGTTCCGTTTTTCTGTGATCCGTGACCGTTTTTTCGTCCGTGGGTCTTCCTTGATTTTTGGAGGATCCACGGACATGAAAAAAAAAATCATTTTGGTGTCCGCCTGGCCGTGCGGAGCCAAACGGATCCGTCCTGAATTACAATGCAAGTCAATGGGGACGGATCCATTTGACGTTGACACAATATGGTGCAATTTCAAACGGATCCATCCCCCATTGACTTTCAATGTAAAGTCAGGAGTTAATATACCATAGGATCTGAGTTTTCTCCAATCCAATGGTATATTTTAACTTGAAGCGTCCCCATCGTGAAACTCAAATCCGACAGTATATTCTAACACAGAGGCGTTCCCATGGTGATGGGGACGCTTCAGGTTAGAATATACTAAAAGAACTGTGTGCATGACTGCCCCCTGCTGCCTGGCAGGTGCTGCCAGGCAGCAGGGGGCAGCTCCCCCCCTATAGTTAACACATTGGTGGCCAGTGCGGCCGCCCCCCCCCCCTCCCCTGTAGTTAACTCATTGGTGGCCAGTGGGCCCACCTCCCTCCCCTGTAGTTAACTCATTGGTGGCCAGTGGGCCCCCCTCCCTCCCCTGTAGTTAACTCATTGGTGGCCAGTGGGCCCCCCTCCCTCCCCTGTAGTTAACTCGTTGGTGGCCAGTGGGCCCTCCCTCCCCTGTAGTTAACTCGTTGGTGGCCATTGGGCCCTCTCCCCTCCCTCCCCCTCCTAATTAAAATCTCCCCCCCTATCATTGGTGGCAGCGGAGAGTACTGATCGTAGTCCCAGTTTAATCGCTGGGGCTCCGATCGGTAACCATGGCAACCAGGACGCTACTGCTGTCCCGGTTGCCATGGTTACTTAGCAATTTGTAGCAGAATTATACTTACCTGCGTGCTGCGATGTCTGCGTCCGGCCGGGAGCTCCTCCTACTGGTAAGTGACAGGTCTGTGCGGCGCATTGCTTAATGACCTGTCACTTACCAGTAGGAGGAGCTCCCGGCCGGACGCAGACATCGCAGCTCGCAGGTAAGTATAATGCTGCTACAAATTGCTAAGTAACCATGGCAACCGGGACAGCAGTAGCGTCCTGGCTGCCATGGTTACCGATCGGAGCCCCAGCGATTAAACTGGGACTCCGATCGGTACTCTCCGCTGCCACCAATGATAGGGGGGGGAGATTTTAATTAGGAGGGGGAGGGAGGGGAGAGGGCCCACTGGCCACCAACGAGTTAACTACAGGGGAGGGAGGGGGGCCCACTGGCCACCAACGAGTTAACTACAGGGGAGGGAGGGGGGCCCACTGGCCCCCAATGAGTTAACTACAGGGGAGGGAGGGGGGGGCCCACTGGCCACCAACGAGTTAACTACAGGGGAGGGAGGGGGGCCCACTGGCCACCAATGAGTTAACTACAGGGGAGGGAGGTGGGCCCACTGGCCACCAATGAGTTAACTACAGGGGAGGGGGGGTGGCCGCACTGGCCACCAATGTGTTAACTACAGGGGGGGCTGCCCCCTGCTGCCTGGCAGCACCTGCCAGGCAGCGGGGGCAGTCATGTACACAGTTCTTTTAGTATATTCTAACCTGAAGCGTCCCCATCACCATGGGAACGCCTCTGTGTTAGAATATACTGTCGGATCTGAGTTTTCACGAAGTGAAAACTCAGCTCTGAAAAAGCTTTTATGCAGACGGATCTTCGGATCCGTCTGTATTAAAGTAACCTACGGCCACGGATCACGGACACGGATGACAATCTTGTGTGCATCCGTGTTCTTTCACGGACCCATTGACTTAAATGGGTGCGTGAACCGTTGTCCGTCAAAAAAATAGGACAGGTCATATTTTTTTGACGGACAGGATACACGGATCACGGTCTCGGCTGCAAAACGGTGCATTTTCCGATTTTTCCACGGACCCATTGAAAGTCAATGGTTCCGCAAAAAAAAAGGAAAACGGCCACTGATGCACACAAAGGTCGTGTGCATGAGGCTAGGGATGAGCGAACCCGAACTGTATATAACATTTTCGTAAAAGTCCGGGTTCGGGTTCGGGGTTCGGTGTTCGGCGCTTTCTTGGCGCTTTTTGAAAGGCTGCAAAGCAGCCAATCAACAAGCGTCATACTACTTGCCCCAAGAGGCCATCACAGTCTTGCCTACTATTGGCATGGCTGTGATTGGCCAGTGCAGCATGTGACCCAGCCTCTATATAAGCTTGGGTCACGTAGCGCTGCACGTCACTCTGCTGATTCAAGCATAGGAAGAGGTTGCTGCTGCGACACTAGGGCGAGATTAGGCAGATTAACTCCTCCAAAAGACTTAATTCAGTGATCGATCTCCAGCTGTGGATCATTGAAGTGCTGATATTGAATTGCTCACTTTTTTTAGGCTGCCCAGAGCGTTTTTATATCACTTTTTTCTGGGGTGATCAGCGGCCATTTTGTGGCTTGTGGTGCGCCAGCACAAGCTACCACCAAGTGCATTTAACCATCAATAGTGTGGTTATTTTTTGCTATATCCTACATCAGGTGCAGGCTGAGCCTGTGTCACCCAAGTGCATTTAACCAACAATAGTGTGGTTATTTTTTGGCCATATACTACATCAGGGGCAAGTTGAGCCTGTCACCCAGCGCCTAAAAAATAGCCCTGACATTTATATTCCTCCAAATCAGTACTGTTTTAGCTGGTCAAGTTATTTGTAGTGACCGTAAAAGCACAGTTTTTGTTCTGGGTTGAAAAAGTATTCTCAAATTTGCCATTTTCTAAATTAGTAGTTTCTGCTATATCAGGCCTACTTTAAATCTATCCCAAAAAGGGTATATTAGATTCAAGGTGCTGATAGTGTCATTCTGAAAAACTTATTACACACGCTACAGTGCAGATACAAGTCTAATTCTGTGATTAAAGGTATACCTGTCACCCAGCGCCTAAAAAATAGCCCTGACATTTATATTCCTCCAAATCAGTACTGTTTTAGCTGGTCAAGTTATTTGTAGTGACCGTAAAAGCACAGTTTTTGTTCTGGGTTGAAAAAGTATTCCCAAATTTGCCATTTTCAAAATTGTGGTAAACGGGAACAATGAGGAAAACATCTAGTAAGGGACGCGGACGTGGACATGGTCGTGGTGGTGGTAGTGTTAGTGGACCCTCTGGTGCTGGGAGAGGACGTGGCCGTTCTGCCACAGCCACACGTCCTAGTGTACCAACTACCTCAGGTCCCAGTAGCCGCCAGAATTTACAGGGATATTTGGTGGGGCCCAATGCCGTTCTAAGGATGGTAAGGCCTCAGCAGGTACAGGCATTAGTCAATTGGGTGGCCGACAGTGCATCCAGCACGTTCACATTATCTCCCACCCAGTCTTCTGCAGAAAGCGCACAGATGGTGCATGAAAACCAAGCCCATCAGTCTGTCACAAAAATCTCCCATGCATATCAGGGAAACTGTCTGAGCCTCAAGTTATGCAGCAGTCTTTTATGCTGTTTGAAGACTCTGCTGCCAGGGTTTCCCAAGGGCATCTACCTAGCCCTTCCCCAGGGGTGGAAGAGATAGAATGCACTAACGCACAACCACTTATGTTTCCTGATGATGAGGACATGGGAATACCACCTCAGCACGTCTCTGATGATGACGAAACACAGGTGCCAACTGCTGCGTCTTTCTGCAGTGTGCAGAATGAACAGGAGGTCAGGGATCAAGACTGGGTGGAAGACGATTCAGAGGACGATGAGGTCCTAGACCCCACATGGAATGAAGGTCGTGCCACTGACTTTCAGAGTTCGGAGGAAGAGGCAGTGGTGAGACCGAGCCAACAGCGTAGCAAAAGAGGGAGCAGTGGGCAAAATCAGAACACCCGCCGCCAAGAGACTTCGCCTGCTACTGACCGCCGCCATCTGGGACCGAGCACCCCAAAGGCAGCTTCAAGGAGTTCCCTGGCATGGCACTTCTTCAAACAATGTGCTGACGACAAGACCCGAGTGGTTTGCACGCTGTGCCATCAGAGCCTGAAGCGAGGCATTAACGTTCTGAACCTTAGCACAACCTGCATGACCAGGCACCTGCATGCAAAGCATGGACTGCAGTGGAGTAAACACCTTAAAAACAAGGAAGTCACTCAGGCTCCCCCTGCTACCTCTTCTGCTGCTGCCGCCTCGGCCTCTTCTGCTGCTGCCGCCTCGGCCTCTTCCTCCGCCTCTGGAGGAACGTTGGCACCTGCACGTTGTACCACCAACACCACCACCTGCGTCACCAAGCATCTCAACCATGTCACACGGCAGCGTTCAGCTCTCCATCTCACAAACATTTGAGAGAAAGCGTAAATTCCCACCTAGCCACCCTCGATCCCTGGCCCTGAATGCCAGCATTTCTAAACTACTGGCCTATGAAATGCTGTCATTTAGGCTGGTGGACACAAACAGCTTCAAACAGCTCATGTCGCTTGCTGTCCCACAGTATGTTGTTCCCAGCCGCCACTACTTCTCCAAGAGAGCCGTGCCTTCCCTGCACAACCAAGTGTCCAATAAAATCAAGTGTGCACTGCGCAACGCCATCTGTGGCAAGGTCCACCTAACCACAGATGCGTGGACCAGTAAGCACGGGCAGGGACGCTATATCTCCCTAACTGCACACTGGGTAAATGTAGTGGCGGCTGGGCCCCAGGCGGAGAGCTGTTTGGCGCACGTCCTTCCGCCGCCAAGGATCGCAGGGCAACATTCTTTGCCTCCTGTCTCCTCCTCCTCCTACTCAGCTTCCTCCTCCTCTTCTTCCACCTGCTCATCCAGTCAGCCACACACCTTCACCACCAACTTCAGCACAGCCCGGGGTAAACGTCAGCAGGCCGTTCTGAAACTCATATGTTTGGGGGACAGGCCCCATACCGCACAGGAGTTGTGGCGGGGTATAGAACAACAGACCGACGAGTGGTTGCTGCCGGTGAGCCTCAAGCCCGGCCTGGTGGTGTGCGATAATGGGCGAAATCTCGTTGCAGCTCTGGGACTAGCCGGTTTGACGCACATAAAGTGCGGGCCGTCTGTTCGCGCTTCCGGCGTTCACACCCTGCCGCTGCTCGCCTGTCTGCGCTACAGCGTAACTTCGGCCTTCCCGGTCACCGCCTCATATGCGACGTGCCCACCAGGTGGAACTCCACCTTGCACATGCTGGACAGACTGTGCGAGCAGCAGCAGGCCATAGTGGAGTTTCAGCTGCAGCACGCACGGGTCAGTCGCTCTGCTGAACAGCACCACTTCACCACCAATGACTGGGCCTCCATGCGAGACCTGTGTGCCCTGTTGCGCTGTTTCGAGTACTCCACCAACATGGCTAGTGGTGATGACGCCGTTATCAGCGTTACAATACCACTTCTATGTCTCCTTGAGAAAACACTTAGGGCGATGAATGAAGAGGAGGTGGCCCAGGAGGAAGAGGAGGAAGAGGGGTCATTTTTAGCACTTTCAGGCCAGTCTCTTCGAAGTGACTCAGAGGGAGGTTTTTTGCAACAGCAGAGGCTAGGTACAAATGTGGCCAGACAGGGCCCACTACTGGAGGACGAGGAGGACGAGGATGAGGAGGAGGTGGAGGAGGATGAGGATGAAGCATGTTCACAGCGGGGTGGCACCCAAAGCAGCTCGGGCCCATCACTGGTGCGTGGCTGGGTGGAAACACAGGACGATGACGATACGCCTCCCACAGAGGACAGCTTGTCCTTACCTTTGGGCAGCCTGGCACACATGAGCAACTACATGCTGCAGTGCCTGCGCAACGACAGCAGAGTTGCCCACATTTTAACGTGTGCGGACTACTGGGTTGCCACCCTGCTGGATCACAGGTACAAAGACAATATGCCCACCTTACTTCCTACACTGGAGCGTGATAGGAAGATTTGCGAGTACAAGCGCACGTTGGTAGACGTGCTACTGAGAGCATTCCCAAATGTCACAGGGGAACCAGTGGAAGCCCAAGGCGAAGGCAGAGGAGGAGCAAGAGGTAGCCAACGCAGCTGTGTCACGGCCAGCTCCTCTGAGGGCAGGGTTAGCATGGCAGAGATGTGGAAAAGTTTTGTCACCACGCCACAGCTAACTGCACCACCACCTGATACGGAACGTGTTAGCAGGAGGCAACATTTCACTAACATGGTGGAACAGTACCTGTGCACACCCCTCCACGTACTGACTGATGGTTCGGCCCCATTCAACTTCTGGGTCTCCAAATTGTCCACGTGGCCAGAGCTAGCCTTTTATGCCTTGGAGGTGCTGGCCTGCCCGGCGGCCAGCGTTTTGTCTGAACGTGTATTCAGCACGGCAGGGGGCGTCATTACAGACAAACGCAGCCGCCTTTCTACAGCCAATGTGGACAAGCTGACGTTCATAAAAATGAACCAGGCACGGATCCCACAGGACCTGTCCATCCCTTGTGCAGATTAAACATTAACTACCTCCCCTTAACAATATATTATTGTACTCCAGGGCACTTCCTCATTCAATCCTATTTTTATTTTCATTTTACCATTATATTGCGGGGCAACCCAAAGTTGAATGAACCTCTCCTCTGTCTGGGTGCCGGGGCCTAAATATGTGACAGTGGCCTGTTCCAGTGGTGGGTGACGTGAAGCCTGATTCTCTGCTATAACATGAAGACTGATTCTGTGCTGACATGAAGCCAGATTCTCTGCTATGGCATGAAGAGACTGATTCTCTGCTGACGTGAAGCCAGATTCTCTGCTATGGGACCTCTGTCCAATTGATATTGGTTAATTTTTTTTTTTTTTTTATTTTATTTTAAATCATTTCCCTATCCACATTTGTTTGCAGGGGATTTACCTACATGTTGCTGCCTTTTGCAGCCCTCTAGCTCTTTCCTGGGCTGTTTTACAGCCTTTTTAATGCCGAAAAGTTTGGGTCCCCATTAAATTCAATGGGGTTCGGGTTCGGGACGAAGTTCGGGTCGGGTTCGGATCCCGAACCCGAACATTTCCGGGAAGTTCGACCGAACTTCTCGAACCCGAACATCCAGGTGTTCGCTCAACTCTACATGAGGCCTAAAGGTGATACTCCCATAGTCAAATCCACCTTAAAAGCTTGGAATTGGTTCCAATCACTTACACATGCGATCCCATTACCTTCCCCTTTAATTCAGTTGAGAGACATAGTGGGAATGGCACCTAAAGCCCTAGTGGATAGTCTCCCACTGTCCATAACAAACTCTACTCATTTGGTGGTCTCCCTTCTAAACGATAGCGGGAAATTAACAGACCTGTCCTCTATTACTCAACTATTTCCAGAATATAAGTTCCCCCTTCCTTTCGTCTCATTTTTACAGTCCTTTATTGCTAAATTCATTGATAAAGGTTCCCTTTTACGCCCACTTACATGGTTTGAGAACCTTTTAGCTAGGCCCAATCCACAACCTAAATTAATCTCTTTGATATACAAAAACCTAAACTCCCCTAGACTTATGATATAACCGGCGTTCATTGGTTTATGGGAGAAAGTTCTGGAGACTTCATTTACCCTGACAACTGTATCCAAGATACTTCTAAGGCCTCACAAGGCATCGAGATGTGTCCGGATACAGGAGAACGCATACAAGATACTAACGAGATGGTATAAAACCCCAGATGTGACCTATAGGTTTAACACATCACGTTCAGACAGGTGTTGGAGGTGCAGTAGTGACAGAGGCTCCTTCTTCCACATATGGTGGTCATGCCCCAAAATAAAAACGTGGTGGTCCGACATATTTGAACAATGCAATAGAATTTGCCACTCGTCCATACCTGTATCACCTGCTCTAGCTCTTCTGGGGACGTATACACCCACACACAAGGAGACTATTCCCCCCTTATTTAATCGTCTTTTAGATGCGGCTCGCCTTTTGATACCTTTCTATTGGTTGTCAGTAGAAACACCACCCATTCCTCGTTGGATAGCCAAGATTGATCAGCTATACAGATTTGAGGAATTAGCCTCGTGGGAAAACAATAACACAATTGCGTTTAAGAATTGTTGGTCACCATGGTCATCTTTTAGGAAATATGAATAATTCACCTTTTTTTATACGCTTTTCTTTCTACCTATACTAAGATTACTTGCTATTAAGGCCATATTTAGCCCCATTCCAGATATAACACTTATACCCTATAATTGTCAGCAAACTAAGGCCTTATCTGTCATTTAGGATTCTCATACTATCTCTAGAAACTCATTTATGTTTCTTCGTACTAGAGTCGATTTATATATTGTATAACTAATATGTACCTGATAATACTGTAACTTTTATTTATTTGCTAACATTATCGGAAAAGTCTGTACACCTTTATATTTCTTTAATAAAAAAAAATAATAATTAACACCACCAAATCAGAGGCCTTAGGTTTTAACCTGCAAGATCCCACCTTAGTCTCCATCCTCCTCAACATTAGACTGGAAGGTATCCCCCCGAGAAAAGGATCCTTTTCCAACACCTCATGGCCGCTGCTAAATCTCTAATCCCACAACAGTGGAACCAACGGAAAGCCCCTAACATAGCTCATTGGCTGCAAAAAGTTAATTTCATCTTCCTGATGGAAGAATTATCAGCGTGGGAATTACGCTCTCACACTAAATTTCCAAAGATCTGGCAGGACTGGATTGAGTTTCGGTCAACCTCTCAAGTGCTACAACAACTTACTTCATTGTCACAAACTACTTCGGACTGATTTTAAAATACTGAATCCGAACCCCCCCCCCTTATCTCTACTCCCCTCTCCCCCCTTTTTTTTCTCTTTATTTCCCCCCCATACTTAATTTTCATAACACTACCACTATGGAAATATACTCTTCATTTATTGTTACGTGCAAGATACCTTTGTATTAGAGTGATATACCTCTATGTGTACATCATGATTGTCCAACTTATACTCAGATGTTGAAACACTATAGTGTTAGAGTAATGTGCACCTATATGCTTGTCGTGTTGGTCCAACTTACACTCTGTTGTTGAAACATCACAGTGTTCGAGTGATATGCATCTATATTTACTTTGAGTTTGTCCAACTTATACTCATATGTTGAAACATTGCGATGTCTGAACGATGTGTATTTATCTGTACATCGAGATTGTCCAACTTGTTGAAACATCATGGTTTATCTTGTAACACAATTGTTCATTTGTTTTCTTTATCGTCGTACTGGCTACGGAAGTTAATATAAAATCAATAAAAAGAGAATTGAAAAGAATTGAAAATAAAAGATACTGTTCGAGGGTTTGATTAGTTCTTTCAGTTTGACCATTAGATTGTGGATGAAAAGCTGATGATAAATTTACTTTGATTCCAAGGGTAGAACAAAAGTTTTTCCAGAATTTGGACGTGAACTGTACCCCGCGATCAGAGACCACGTTGTCTGGAATCCCGTGTAGCCGGAACACTTCACGGATCATGAGTCCTGCTGTCTGTTTTGCAGTTGGTATTCCTCTGAAAGGAATGAAGTGTGCCATCTTGGTAAGACGGTCCTTGAGAATGAGGTAAATTGACCGTGAAGTCCATAGAGACTGAGCCCCAAGGGCGAGATGGAACCGGTTGTAATAATCCCAGAGGGGAAGAACGTGGCGTCTTGTAGTGCGCACTGGTCAAACATGAAGAAACATACCTCTTCACATCCCCTTTGCAATTGGGCCACCAGAAGGAACAAAATAACAGTTCTTGAGGTTTTTTTATGCCCAAGTGACCGGCTAACTTGGAATCATGAGCCAGTTTAAGGACTTCAAGTCGAGCTATTTCGGGAACATATAGTTGATGATCCGGTTTGATCCAATAACCATCCTTGAAGTGAAGGTTAACCTCACTAGTGGGGTGGATAAGAAAAGAGTCATTCTGATATCCGTCATTAATTAGTTTCCATAAATCCCCCGAATGGGTGGCCCCCAAGAAGTTTCTTTCAGGCAGGATCGTGGCTTGATTCTTATTTTCTTGGGAGGAGTCAGAGAACATTCTGGACAGCGCGTCTGCTTTGCCGTTCTTAGAACCTGGACGGTAGGTAATAATAAAGTTAAAACGAGAAAAGAACAGGCTCCATCTGGCCTGGAGGATAATCTTTTGGCGTTATGCAGAAACTCAAGGTTCTTGTGATCAGTCTAGACGGTTACGGGAATGGTGGCCCCCTCCAAAAGGTGTCTTTATTCCAAGAAAGCTTCCTTAATTGCAAGTAGTTCCTTATTCCCGATGTCGTAATTTTTCTCGGCTGGGGACATTTGGCGAGAAAAATAGGCACAAGGATGAAGCAACTCTTTATCTCCTGCACGTTGTGACAAAATCGCTCCCATTGCTGAATCAGATGCATCCACTTCTACCGTGAATGGTAGTTCTGGATCTGGATGGATTAGTATTGGTGCGCCTGTGAACAGAGTCTTTAGTTGACTAAATGCGTCTTGTGCCTCGGGAGTCCAGGTAAAGTGTACGGTTTTCTTTGTGAGTTGTGTGATTGGTTTGATGACCCTGGAGAAGTTCCAGATGAATCTCCTGTAGAAATTGGCAAAACCGATGAATTTTTGTATGTCTTTTACATTTCTGGGATTAGGCCACTCCGTTACAGCTCTAATCTTGCTAGGGTCCATCTCTAGACCCTTCGGAGAAATTATGTATCCCAAAAACTTAACAGTTGTTTTTTAAAATTTGCATTTCTCGAGTTTAATGTAGAGTTGGTGTTCTCAAAGTCTCTATAGAACCTTGCAGACATCTATATGATGTTGCTCCAGACTTTCAGAAAAAATTTGAATGTCGTCCAAGTATATTATTACGAACTGATCCAACGGAATGTCCCGGAATGTCCCGAAACACATCGTTAACAAAGTGTTGAAATGTAGCTGGCGCATTACACAGTCTGAAAGGCATAACGAGGTATTCGAAATGTCTATACCGAGTTCGGAAAGCACCCGGACGAATACGGACTAGGTTATATGCTCCTCTGAGATCGAGTTTCGTAAATATTCTGGCAGTGCGCAGTCTTTCGAGAAGTTCAGATATTGAAGGAAATACCGATTTTTTACAGTGATACTATTAAGTTTCCGGTAGTCTATACAAGGGCGTAAAGAGGAATCTTTCTTTTCCACAAAGAAAAAAGGAGCACCAGCTGGAGAGGTAGAGGGTCGGATAAACCCCTTTTTTAGATCTTCATCTAGAAATTTTTTCAAAGCCTTCAATTCAGGATCAGAAAGCGGATAAATGCAACCAAACTGTATTTCCGCTCCCGGTAATAGTTCAATCGGACAGTCGTAAGAACGGTGAGGAGGAAGCTTATCTGCATTTTTCTTGTCGACAACATCCTGAAAATTCTTGTATGGCAGAGGTAATAACTCACTAGTAGACTGTTCCGGAACCATAGGGATCGCTGGAGCCGAAGACTGAGGGTCTTGCAGGCAATTACACTGACAGAATTCCGACGGGAAGTGTAGTACATGATTTTCCCAGTCAATGGATGGATTATGAATCGCCAACCATAGAATCCCCAAGATTATGGGAAATTTGGGTGAACAGATCAAAGAAATAGATATCCTCAAGGTGATCCGTGTTGATTAGAGTTGAGCGGACACCTTGATGTTCGGGTTCGGCAGGTTCGGCCGAACTTGAAAAAAAAGTTTGGGTTTGGGACCCGAACTTGACCCCGAACCCGAACCCCATTGAAGTCAATAAGGACTCGAACTTTTGGGCACTAAAATGACTCTAAAATAGACCTGGAGGGCTAGAGGGCTGCAAAAGGCATCAAAATGTGCTTAAGAGCATGGCAACTGTTCTGCAAACAAATGTGGATAGGGAAATGACTTAAAATAACACAAAATACAGAAAAATTAAAATTAACAATATGGATCTAAGAGTAGGAGTTTGAGGAGGCGGTGGATGGGTGGATTTGGCAGTGTAGGTTGACGTGGCGGTGTAGGTGGTAGTGGCGGTGAAGGAGGAATAGATAGCCAACACTGATTTGTGTTATTTTTTATTTTTAAATTGGGGTATCCCCCAAAATATTGGGACATATAACAAAATAAAACTAAGAATAAGTGCACTTGAGTACAATAATGGATGGTTGAGGCTTGTATAAATGTCTATTCTACACAAGGTACGGCCAAGTCCTGTGGGATCCATGTCTGGTAATTTAAAAAAAGGTAAGCTTGCCCACATTGGCTGCGGCCTGTGATAATGCTCTCTGTCGTACTAAACACACGTTCACACTATACACTGGCTGCAGGGCAGGTCAGCACCTCCAAGGCTGACAAAGCTTTTCCACATTTTGGCCATGCTAACCCTAGCTTCTCAGGTGCTGGTGGTGCCCCAGCTGCGTTGGCGACCTCTTCCTCCTCCTCTGCCTTCGCCTTGTGCTTCCACTGTGCCCCCGCTGTCAGGTGGGAATGCTATCATCAGCATGCGCTTGTAGTCGTGCATCTTCCGATCAGTAACAGATGTTTTCACTAAATTTAGTTCCCTGTCAGCAATGCAGAGCAGGGGTTCATTCACGGCAAAAGGGGGTTCATGTCACGCAGCAATAGAACAGAGGATTTTAAGAGATTTAGGCCCCTGTCAGCAATGCAGAGCAGGGGTTCATTCACGGCAAAAGGGGGTTCATGTCACCCAGCATTACAACAGAGGATTTTGAGAGATTTAGGCCTCTGACACCCAGGCACAGCAGAGTTCTTTCACGGCAAAAGGGGGATCATGTCACCCAGAAATAGAACAGAGGATTTTGAGAGATTTAGGCCCCTGTCAGCAATGCAGAAAAGGGGTTCATCCACGGCAAAAGGGGGTTCATGTCACCCAGCAATGCAACACAGGATTTTTTAAGATTTAGGCCCCTGTCACCCAGGCACAGCAGGGGTTCATTCACGGCAAAAGGGGGTTCATGTCACTCAGCAATACAACAGAGGATTTTGAGAGATTTAGGCCCCTGTCACCCAGGCACAGCAGGGGTTCATTCACGGCAAAAGGGGGTTCATGTCACCCAGCAATATAACAGAGGATTTTGAGAGATTTATGCCCCTGTCAGCAATGCAGAGCAGAGGTTCATTCACGGCAAAAGGGGGTTCATGTCACCCAGCAATACAACAGAAGATTTTGATAGATTTAGGCCCCAGTCACCCAAACTCAGCAGGGGTTCATTCACGGCAAAAGGGGGTTCATGTCAACCAGCAATACAACAGATGATTTTGAGAGATTTAGGCCCCAGTCACCCAGGCACAGCAGGGGTTCATTCACGGCAAAAGGGGGTTCATGTCACCCAGCAATACAACAGATGATTTTGAGAGATTTAGGCCCCAGTCACCCAGGCACAGCAAGGGTTCATTCACGGCAAAAGGGGGTAGATGTCACCCAGCAATACAACAGAGGATTTTGAGAGATTTAGGCCCCTGTCACCCAGGCACAGCAGGGTTTGTATACGCCAAAAATGGTAAAATGTCACCCGACAATTGAAAATAAAAATTTTCTTCAATTTAGGGCACTTTTTAAAATTAAAATGGCTCTAAAATAGTCCTTGAAAAGGCTAGAGGGATGTAAATGGCAGTAAAATGTGCTTAAGAGCATGGCAACTGCTCTGCAAACAAATGTGGATAGGGAAATAACTTAAAATGAAATAAAATAACTAAAAATTACAAATTATTAACCTGCAACTCCGAGAAGGAGGTGGATATGGAGTCGGCGGTGAATGTGGTGTTGTAGGTGGAGGCAGCAATGGAGGAGGAGGAGGTAGCCAACAATATATTAGGACAAATAAAAAAAAAATGAATTATTGCACTTGACTTGAGTACAAGAATTTTTGTTTGATGGTGGTATAAATGTCTATTCTGCACAAGGTACAGACAAGTCTTGTCGGATCTAAGCCTGGTTCATTTTAATGAATGTGAGCTTGTCCACGTTGGCTGTGGACAGGCGGCTGCGTCTGTCTGTAATGACGCCTCCTGCCGTGCTAAATACACGTTCAGAGAGTACACTGGCTGCAGGGCAGGCCAGCACCTCCAAGGCATACAGGGCAAGCTCTGGCCATGTGGACAATTTGGAGACCCAGAAGTTGAATGGGGCAGAACCATCAGTCAATACGTGTAGGCGTGTGCACAGGTACTGTTCCAGCATGTTGTTCAAATGCTTCCTCCTGCTAACACGCTCCATATCAGCAGTTGCGGCAAGGTGACAAAGCTTTTCCACATGTCGGCCATGCTAAACGTGCCTTCTGAGGTGCTGGCGCTGACACAGCTGCGTTGGCGACCTCTTCCTCCTCCCCTGCTTTCGCCTTGTGCTTCCACTTGTCCCCCGGCGTCAGTCGGGAATGCTCTCAGGAGCATGTCTACCAGCGTGCGCCAGTAGTCGCGCATCTTCCGATCACGCTCTAGTGAGGGAATTAAGGACAGCATATTGTCTTTGTAACGGGGATCCAGCAGGGTGGCCACCCAGTAGTCAGCACACGTTAAAATGTGGGCAACTCTGCAATCGTTTCGCAGGCACTGCAGCATGTAGTCGCTCATGTGTGCCAGGCTGCCCAGAGGTAAGGACAAGCTGTCCTCTGTGGGAGGTGTATCGTCTGCGTTCTCCGTATCCCCCCAGCCACGCACCAGTGATGGGCCCGAGCTGCGTTGGATGCCACCCCGCTGTGAACATGCTTCATCCCCATCCTCCTTCTCATTCTCCTCCTCCTCATCCTCCAGTAGTGGGGCCTGGCTGGCCAAAATTGTACCTGGCCTCTGCTGTTGCAAAAATCCTCTCTCTGAGTCACTTCTAAAAGACTGGCCTGAAAGTGTTAGAGATGACCCCTCTTCCTCCTCCTCCTCCTGGGCCACCTCCTCTTCCATCATCGCCCTAAGTGTTTTTTCAAGGAGACATAGAAGTGGTATTGTAACGCTGATAACGGCGTCATCGCCACTGGCCATGTTGGTGGAGTACTCGAAACAGCGCAACAGGGCACACAGGTCTCGAATGGAGGCCCAGTCATTGCTGGTGAAGTGGTGCTGTTCCACAGTGCGACTCACCCGTGCGTGCTGCAGCTGAAACTCCACTATGGCCTGCTGCTGCTCGCACAGTCTCTCCAGCATGTGCAAGGTGGAGTTCCATCTAGTGGGCACGTCGCATATGAGGCGGTGAGCGGGAAGGCCAAAGTTACGCTGTAGAGAAGACAGTCGGCGGCGGCAGGATGAGAATGCCGGAAGCGCGCACAGACGGCCCGCACTTTATGCTGCAGCTCAGACATGTCAGGAATGTTGTGAATGAATTTCTGCACCACCAAATTCAGCACATGCGCCAGGCAAGGGATGTGCGTCAAACCGGCTAGTCCCAGAGCTGCAACAAGATTTCGCCCATTATCGCACACCACCAGGCCGGGCTTGAGGCTCACTGGTAGCAACCACTCGTCGGTTTTTTGTTCTATACCCCGCCACAACTCCTGCGCGGTGTGGGGCCTGTCCCCCAAACACATCAGTTTCAGAACGGCCTGCTGACGTTTACCCCTGGCTGTGCTGAAGTTAGTGGTGAAGGTCTGTCGCTGACCGGATGAGGAGGTGGTAGAAGAGGAGGAGGAAGCCGAGTAGGAAGAGGAGGCAAAGAATGATGCCCTGCGATCCTTGGCGGCGGAAGGACGTGCGCCAAACAGCTCTCCGCCTGGGGCCCAGCCGCCACTACATTTACCCAGTGTGCAGATAGGGAGATATAGCGTCCCTGGCCGTGCTTACTGGTCCACGTATCTGTGGTTAGGTGGACCTTGCCACAGATGGTGTTGCGCAGTGCACACTTGATTTTATCCGATACTTGGTTGTGCAGGGAGGGCACGGCTCTTCTGGAGAAGTAGTGGTGGCTGGGAACGACGTACTGTGGGACAGCAATCGACATGAGCTGTTTGAAGCTGTCCGTCTCCACCAGCCTGAATGACAGCATTTCAAAGGCCAGTAGTTTAGAAATGCTGGCATTCAGGGCCAGGGATCGAGGGTGGCTAGATGGGAATTTACGCTTTCTCTCAAAGGTTTGTGAGATGGAGAGCTGAACGCTTCCGTGTGACATGGTGGAGATGCTTGGTGACAGAGGTGGTGTTGTTGGTGGCACATCCTCTGTTTGCTGAGCGGCAGGTGCCAACATTCCTCCAGAGGCGGAGGAAGAAGCCGAGGCAGCAGCAGAAGAGGGAGCAGGAGGGGACTGAGCCCTTTCTTGGTTTTGAAGGTGCTTACTCCACTGCAGCCCGTGTCTCGCATGTAGATGCCTGGTCATGCAGGTTGTGCTAAGGTACAGAACGTTAATGCCTCGCTTCAGGCTCTGATGGCATAGCGTGCAATCCACTCGGGTCTTGTCATCAGCACATTGTGTGAAGAAGTGCCATGCCAGGGAACTCCTTGAAGCTGCCTTTGGTGTGCTCGGTCCCTGTTGACGGTGGCCAGTAGCAGGCGAACTGTTTAAGCGACGGATGCTCTGCTTTTGCACCCTGCTCCCGCTTTTGCTACGCTGTTGGCTCGGTCTCACCACTGCCTCTTCCTCCGAACTCTGTGGCAGTGGCACGACCTTCATTCCATGCATCGTCTTCCACCCAGTCTTCCCCCCTGACCTCCTTTTCGGTCTGCACACTGCACAAAGACGCAGCATTTGGCACCTGTGTTTCATCATCATCAGAGACGTGCTGAAGTGGTATTCCCATGTCCTCATCAGGAAACATAAGTGGTTGTGCGTCAGTGCACTGGCTGATTTTTAATTAGCATGAGTATATAGTCTGATCAGCATGCATGCTGGTATTTGTAGTCCCTGGATTCAATGAAGGCCATTTTGGCTCCACACAGATATAAACCAAAGGGGCCCATCATAAATGTGGGACCTGCACTTCCTGGATTTCATGGTCGCTGTTATGGCACCCAACAGGTGAGCTTTAGTGTTAGGACCCGTCTTATAGAGATCACCTTGGCGTGCGGCAGACGGGCTAAAATTATTTTGTACAAAATGTATTTGCTAAGCATCTCTAAGTTATTAGCATAGCATAGCATTTGTAATGTAAAATACTTTTGTACTCTACTTTTGGTTTGTAGAGTGCTGTTGCACTGTGTTCTTCAGATGTATATTTGCAGCCACAAAGCAACGTGCACCTCCATACTGGGATGTGCTGACCCCTCCCCCCTTTTTGTGTTTGTAGTGCATTCTTTGTCTTCCACCCCTGTGGAAGGGCTAGGTGGATGCCCTTGGGAAACCCTGCCAGCAGAGTCTTCAAACAGCATTAGAGACTGCTGCATGACTTGAGGCTCAGACAAGTTACCCGATATGCACGGGGGTGATGTGACAGACTGATGGGCATGGGTTTCAGACGTCACCTGTGCGCTTTCTGCAGAAGACTGGGTGGGAGATAATGTGAACGTGCTGGATCCACTGTCGGCCACCCAATTGACTAGCACCTGTACTTGCTCAGGCCTTACCATCCTTAGAACGGCATTAGGCCCGACCAAATATCTCTGTAGATTCTGGCGGCTACTGGGACCTGAGGTAGTAGGTTCAGTAGGACGTGTAGCTGTGGCAGAACGGCCACGTACTCTCCCTGCACCAGAGGCTCTACCAACACCACCACCACAACCATGACCGTGTCCCTTATTAGATATTTGCCTCATAGTTAGCGCTCACAAAGCAAAGTAAAAAGTGGTTCAGTATGTTCAAATAATTAACCGCCAATAAAAACACTGATGTAGGGTATTGCACTCTATTTATTTATTTTAAACTCTATATGACAGCGGTATTTGTGGCCTAAATGTGACACTCATTTATGCACGTCTTATCCCAGATGTGCAGTATATCAGAGGCTTTTTTCCTCCCAGTAACCAAAAAGACTTATTTCTGGCCTAAATGTGACAGTCACTGATGCTTGTCTAATCCCAGATGTGCAATATATGAGAGGCTTTTTTCACCGCAGTATGGCAAAGCCGTATTTCTGTCCTAAATGTGACAGTCACTTATGCATGTGTAATCCCAGATGTGCAGTATATTAGAGGGGTTTTTCACCCTAGCCAAAAAGCTGTATTTCTGGCCTAAATGTGACAGTCAATTATGCACGTGTAATCCTAGATGTGCAGTATATCAAAGGCTTTTTCACCCTAGTATGCCAAAGCCATATTTATGGCCTAAATGTGACAGTCACTTATGCACGTGTAATCCAGGATGTGCAGTATAATAGAGGGTTTTTTCACCATAACCATAAAGCTGTATTTCTGTCCTAAATGTGACAGTGACTTATGCACGTGTAATCCCAGATGTGCAGTATATTAGAGGCTTTTTTCACCCTAACCAAAAAGCTGTATTTCTGTTTCTAAATGTGACAGTGACCTATGCACGTGTAATCCCAGATGTGCAGTATATTAGAGGGTTTTTTCACCCTAACCAAAAAGCTGTATTTCTGTCCTAAATGTGACAGTCACTTATGCACGTGTAATCCCAGATGTGCAATATATGAGAGGCTTTTTTCACCCCAGTATGCCAAAGCCGTATTTCTGTCCTAAATGTGACAGTGACTTAAGCACGTGTAATCCCAGATGTGCAGTATATTTGAGGGTTTTTTCACCCTAACCAAAAAGCTGTATTTCTGTCCTAAATGTGACAGTCACTTATGCTTGTCTAATCCCAGATGTGCAGTATATCAGAGGCTTTTTCACCCTAATATGCCAAAGCCGTATGTATGGCCTAAATGTGACAGTCGCTTATGCACGTGTAATCCCAGATGTGCAGTATATTAGAGGGTTTTTTCACCCTAACCAAAAAGCTGTATTTCTGTCCTAAATGTGACAGTGACTTATGCACGTGTAATCCCAGATGTGCAGTATATTAGAGGCTTTTTCAACCTAAGCAAAAAGCTGTATTTCTGTCCTAATTGTGACAGTCACTTATTCACGTGTAATCCTAGATGTGCAATATATGAGAGGCTTTTTTCACCGCAGTATGGCAAAGCCGTATTTCTGTCCTAAATGTGACAGTGACTTATGCATGTGTAATCCCAGATGTGCAGTATATTAGAGGGGTTTTTCACCCTAGCCAAAAAGCTGTATTTCTGGCCTAAATGTGACAGTCAATTATGCACGTGTAATCCTAGATGTGCAGTATATCAAAGGCTTTTTCACCCTAGTATGCCAAAGCCATATTTATGGCCTAAATGTGACAGTCACTTATGCACGTGTAATCCCAGATGTGCAGTATAATAGAGCGTTTTTTCACCATAACCATAAAGCTGTATTTCTGTCCTAAATGTGACAGTGACTTATGCACGTGAAATCCCAGATGTGCAGTATATTAGAGGCTTTTTTCACCCTAACCAAAAAGCTGTATTTCTGTTTCTAAATGTGACAGTGACCTATGCACGTGTAATCCCAGATGTGCAGTATATTAGAGGGTTTTTTCACCCTAACCAAAAAGCTGTATTTCTGTCCTAAATGTGACAGTCACTTATGCACGTGTAATCCCAGATGTGCGGTATATTAGAGGCTTTTTCAACCTAAGCAAAAAGCTGTATTTCTGTCCTAATTGTGACAGTCACTTATTCACGTGTAATCCTAGATGTGCAGTATATCAGAGGCTTTTTTCACCCGAGTATGCCAAAGCCGTATTTATGGCCTAAATGTGACAGTCACTTATGCTTGTCTAATCCTAGGTGTGCAGTATATTAGAGGGTTTTTTCACCCTAACCAAAAAGCTGTATTCCTGTCCTAAATGTGACAGTCACTTATGCATGTGTAATCCTAGATGTGCAGTATATCAAGGGCTTTTTTCAACCCAGTATGCCAAAGCCGTATTTAAGGCCTAAATGTGACAGTCACTTATGCATGTGTTATCCCAGATGTGCAGTATATTAGAGGTTTTTTTCACCCTAACCAAAAATCTGTATTTCTGTCCTAAATGTGACAGTCACTTATGCACATGTAATCCCAGATGTGCAGTATATTAGAGGGTTTTTTCACCCTAACCAAAAAGCTGTATTTCTGTCCAAAATGTGACAGTCACTTATGCTTGTCTAATCCTAGATGTGCAGTATATTAGAGGGTTTTTTCACCCTAACCAAAAAGCTGTACTTCTGTCCTAAATGAGACAATGACTTATGCTTGTCTAATCCCAGATGTGCAGTATAATAGAGGGTTTTTTCACCCTAACCAAAAAGCTGTACTTCTGTCCTAAATGTGACAGTGACTTATGCACGTGTAATCACAGATGTGCAGTATATGAGAGCCTTTTTTCACCCCAGTATGTAAAAGCCGTATTTATGGCCTAAATGTGACAGTAATTATGCACGTGTAAACCCAGATGTGCAGTATATTAGAGGTTTTTTTCACCCTAACCAAAAAGCTGTATTTCTGTCCTAAATGTGACAGTGACTTATGCACATGTAATCCCAGATGTGCAGTATATTAAAGGCTTTTTCACCCTAACAAAAAAGCTGTATTTCTGTCCAAATTGTGACAGTCACTTATGCATGTGTAATCCTAGATGTGCAGTATATCAGAGGCTTTTTTCACCCCAGTATGCCAAAGCCGTATTTATGGCCTAAATGTAACAGTCATTTATGCATGTGTAATCCCAGATGTGCAGTATATTAGAGGGTTTTTTCACCCTAACCAAAAAGCTGTATTTCTGTCGTAAATGTGACAGTGATTTATGCTTGTCTAATCCTAGATGTGCAGTATAATAGAGGGTTTTTTCACCCTAACCAAAAAGCTGTATTTCTGTCCTAAATGTGACAGTGATTTTTGCATGTGTAATCCCAGATGTGCAGTATATCAGAGGCTTTTTTCACCCCAGTATGCCAAAGCCGTATTTCTGTCCTAAATGTGACAGTCACTTATGCTCATGTAATCCCAGATGTGCAGTATATTAGAGGGTTTTTTCACCCTAACCAAAAAGCTGTATTTCTGTCCTAAATGTGACAGTGATTTATGCACGTGTAATCCCAGATGTGCAGTATATTAGACGTTTTTTTCACCCTAACCAAAAAGCTATATTTCTGTTCTAAATGTGACAGTCACTTATGCTTGTCTAATCCCAGATGTGCAGTATATTAGAGGGTTTTTTCACCCTAACCGAAAAGCTGTCTTTCTGTCCCAAATGTGACAGTCACTTATGCTCGTGTAATCCTAGATGTGCAGTATATTAGAGGCTTTTTCAACCTAAGCAAAAAGCTGTATTTCTGTCCTAATTGTGACAGTCACTTATGCACGTGTAATCCTAGATGTGCAGTATATCAGAGGCTATTTTCACCCCAGTATGCCAAAGCCATATTTATGGCCTAAATGTGACAGTCACTTATGCAAGTGTAATCCCAGATGTGCAGTATATTAGAGGTTTTTTTCACCCTAACCAAAAATCTGTATTTCTGTCCTAAATGTGACAGTGATTTATGCACGTGTAATCCCAGATGTGCAATATATTAGAGGGTTTTTTAACCCTAACCAAAAATCTATATTTCTGTCCTAAATATGACAGTCACTTATGCACGTGTAATCCTAGATGTGCAGTATATTAGAGGGTTTTTTCACCCTAACCAAAAAGCTGTATTTCTGTCCTAAATATGAGAGTGACTTATGCACGTGTAATCCTAGATGTGCAATATATGAGAGGCTTTTTTCACCCCAGTATGCCAAAGCTGTATTTCTGTCCTAAATTTGACAGTGACTTATGCACGTGTAATCCCAGATGTGCAGTATATTAGAGTGTTTTTTCACCCTAACCAAAAAGCTGTATTTCTGTCCTAAATGTGACAGTCATTTATGCTCGTGTAATCCTAGATGTGCAGTATATCAGAGGTTTTTCACCCTAGTATGCCAAAGCCGTATTTATGGCCTAAATGTGACAGTCACTTATGCATATGTAATCCCAGATGTGCAGTATATCAGAGGGTTTTTTCACCCTAACCAAAAAAGCTGTATTTCTGTCCTAAATGTGACAGTGATTTTTGCATGTGTAATCCCAGATGTGCAGTATATTAGAGGGTTTTTTCACCCTAACCAAAAAGCTGTATTTCTGTCCTAAATGTGACAGTCACTTATGCTTGTCTAATCCCATATGTGCAGTATATTAGAGGGTTTTTCACCCTAACTAAAAAGCTGTATTTCTGTCCTAAATGTAACAGTGATTTATGCACGTGTAATCCCAGATGTGCAGTATATGAGAGGCTTCTTTCACCCCAGTATGTAAAAGCCGTATTTATGGCCTAAATGTGACAGTCACTTATGCTCATGTAATCCCAGATGTGCAGTATATTAGAGGGTTTTTTCACCCTAACCAAAAAGCTATATTTCTGTCCTAAATGTGAAAGTGATTTATGCATGTGTAATCCTAGATGTGCAGTATATCAGAGGCTTTTTTCACCCCAGTATGCCAAAGCCGTATTTATGGCCTAAATGTGACAGTCACTTATGTATGTGTAATCCCAGATGTGCAGTATATTAGAGGGTTTTTTCACCCTAACCAAAAAGCTGTATTTCTGTTCTAAATGTGACAGTGATTTATGCACGTGTAATCCCAGATGTGCAGTATATTAGAGGCTTTTTCACCCTAAGCCAAAAGCTGTATTTCTGTCCTTCTTGTGACAGTCACTTATTCACGTGTAATCCTAGATGTGCAGTATATCAGAGGCTTTTTTCACCCCAGTATGCCAAAGCCGTATTTCTGTCCTAAATGTGACAGTGATTTATGCACGTGTAATCCCAGATGTGCAATATATTAGAGGGTTTTTTAACCCTAACCAAAAATCTCTATTTCTGTCCTAAATATGACAGTCACTTATGCACGTGTAATCCTAGATGTGCAGTATATTAGAGGGTTTTTTCACCCTGACCAAAAAGCTGTATTTCTGTCCTAAATGTGACAGTCACTTATGCTTGTCTAATCCCAGATGTGCAGTATATTAGAGGGTTTTTTCACCCTAACCAAAAAGCTGTATTTCTGTCCTAAATGTGAGAGTGACTTATGCACGTGTAATCCTAGATGTGCAATATATGAGAGGCTTTTTTCACCCCAGTATGCCAAAGCTGTATTTCTGTCCTAAATTTGACAGTGACTTATGCACGTGTAATCCCAGATGTGCAGTATATTAGAGGGTTTTTTCACCCTAACCAAAAAGCTGTATTTCTGTCCTAAATGTGACAGTCATTTATGCTCGTGTAATCCTAGATGTGCAGTATATCAGAGGTTTTTCACCCTAGTATGCCAAAGTCATATTTATGGCCTAAATGTGACAGTCACTTATACTTGTCTAATCCCAGATGTGCAGTATATTAGAGGGTTTTTTCACCCTAACCAAAAAGCTGTATTTCTGTCCTAAATATGACAGTGACTTTTGCACATGTAATCCCAGATGTGCAGGATATTAGAGGGTTTTTTCACCCTAACCAAAAATCTGTATTTCTGTCCTAAATGTGACAGTCAATTATGCTTGTCTAATCCCAGATGTGCAGTATATTAGAGGTTTTTTTCATTCCAGTATGCCAAAGCTGTATTTCTGGACTTGCAGATAGCCTATGCTGGTGCACTATCGCTGCATAAAATGGCTGCCGATCATGTATTGATATTGACTAACTAAAGAAAAAAAAGTTTGTTTTCAGCAGTAGTTGGCTCTGGGCAGGCTTAAAAAAATTGTGCACCAGTTCTTGATAAGATTTCTCCCTGATCTCTCCCTCACAGCAGCTGCAGCCTCTCCCTACACTAATTCGAGCAGAGTGACGGGCGGCGCTATGTGACTATAGCTTAAATAGGGGCTGGGTCACATGCTGCAGTTGGCCAATAGTAGGCATGGCTGTGATGGCCTTTTGGGGCAAGTAGTATGATGCTTGTTGATTGGCTGCTTTGCAGCCTTTCAAAAAGCGCCATAAAAATCGCAGAATACCGAACCCAAACTTTTACGTAAATGTTCAGGTTCGGGTCCGGGTGCCGAAAACCCTAAAGTTTGGTACGAACCCGAACTTTACTGTTCAGGTTCGCTCAACTCTAGTGTTGATGCGTATTTGGAGCTTTACCGTTTCTTGCGTAACTGAACCTTCCGCAGTAGAGACAAAGATCTTCTGAGATGCGTCTTTCCTTTTTCCGCTACAGTTATGGATCTCCGCAATGCATCGATTTGGATAGGTTCCGGTGCAGGCTCAGGATTACGGGGTGCCAATGGTCTGAAAAAATAGGTGGGTCGGTTTTCCTGCGCCCATGCTTTCTCCCTTCTCCTTTTAGAAAGTCTCTGATCGACTCTGATACAAAGTTGAATGAAGTCTTCAAAGTCTTCTGGAATATCTGTCCTAGCAAGTTCAACTTTCATTTGTTCAGATAACCCCCGCCGGAACTGACTCTTTTGGGCGGAATGATTCCAGGTGGTGTCGGTCACCCAACGGCGGAATGCAGCTGTGTAAACGGCCACTGAACGGTTTCCTTGGCGTAGATTATGTATTTTTAGTTCCGCAGTAGCACAACGATTAGGATCATCAAACACCTGACTTATGGCAGAGATGAAGGTCTCCAGATCCCGCAGAAGGCTGCTGTCGGTCTCCACATAAGGAGATGCCCATGCGAGAGCCTCATCAGACAGAAGATTGATGATGAACAATACCTTCATCTTTCCAGTAGTGAACCGGGCTGGATTCATTTCGAAATAGATTCGACATTGGTTCAAAAAACCTCGGAATTGGCGTCGATCTCCATTAAACCTTGCTGGGAGCGGCATACGCGTATCTCCAGCTGAGGCCTGCCCCTCCAGGAGTTGTCTCTGTAGGGCGATTATTTCCCCTTGTTGATCTTGTACCACACTTTGTAACTGGGAAAACTTTTCCTGATAAGTGGTTTCGAATTTTTGTAGCTCTATAACTTGTTTTTTTTTCAGAAGCCTCATCGCTGACTCCATTTTTTAGGCCAGATTATTCTGTTATGGTTACCTGCACAATTGCTTGTAGAGGTTACTGGAAAAGGGGAAGGAGTCCAATGGCAGCGACACAAAAACAGGGGAGCATGGAAACGGAATGGATGAGTGATCCCGATATGCTGGAATGGCGGTGGCTCAATGGATCCGATAAGGTCCACGTGGTAGCTGAGTGCCGAAGAACGAGGAAGGCAAGAGAGAAGTCAGGCAGTCCTGGGTCGGTACACGGGATGGCAGGTACAAGGATTCCGGATGAGGCAGGAGAGTAGTCAATGGAGGCAGAGTTCAGTAAACAAGATGGCAGGTACAAGGATTCAGGATGAGGCAGGAGAATAGTCAATGGAGGCAGAGTTCGGTACGGTAGCAGACAAAAACTGAGAGGCTGAAGCAAGACTACGGCTGAGATAGCTCAATAATCTGGCAAGGGAGGAAGTGACACGGTCTTCCTTAAATAGGGCGTACACAAATCTGATTGGTCAAACCAAAAGCAGGAAAATTCAGGTCAAGGAGGTGGTTCAAAAAGTAACAGAAACTGTCCAGGAAGCTCTGTGGTCTAATGAGCAAGGCTACAGCCTAGGACGCCAGAGTCTCCCGGTTCGATCCCTGACTCTTCTTGTAGCTGTCTCCCTGACAGCCGCTAGAGGTGCTTCTGCGATTCTCACTGTGAAAATTACAGTGGGAAGACGTGGAACATAGTTTGGAATGCGTGCGCATTCGCAGCTGGGAGGAGGATCGGGGAGAAGAGTTCTCAGTGCCGGTGCTGGAGAAAGGTAAGTGGTAACCCCTTCAGCCCAGTGGGTGCCCCACTCCTAACAACTATATAGTGCCTGGAAAATGAGTTTGTTTTCCTGGCACTTTAGTGCTCCTTTAACACCAGTACTGCACAGTGTCTTTTCTCTGCAGGAACAGGCTAGAGACACCAGTACCACTACTTTAAATTGTAATGGTTCTGGGACTAGTGTTGAGCGAACAGTTCGAGCATAGTTCGGGTCCGTACCGAATTTTGGGGTGTTCGTGACACGGACCCGAACCCGAACTTTTTCGTAAAAGTTCGGGTTCGGGTTCGTCGTTCGGCATGTATTTTGGCGCATTTTGAAAGGCTGCAAAGCAGCCAATCAACATGCATCATACTACTTGCCCTAAGATGCCATCGCAGCCATGCCTACTATTGGCAAGGCTGTGATTGGCCAAGTGCAGCATGTGACTCAGCCTCTTTATAAGCTTGTGCGCACGTCGGGACGTGCTCACTCCCGATGTGAATAGAACAGGGATAGACGCAGCTGATGCTAGGGCGAGAATAGGCAGGGATAATTGAATAACTGGAAGCAAATTTCTCTCCTCCACCTGTGATTCATCTGAACAACTGCAGCTGAGCTGCTTTTTTGATAGGGATTGGCTATTTTTAGAGTGGCCAGAGTGATTTTTCCATCCACATGTACCTGGGCTGACCGCCGGCCGCCATTTTGCGACTTGTAGTGCTGCAGCAGAAGCTGCCACAGTGTGCATTCCAAAGCTCCAAACAAGTCAGACATCTACACCTGGGATTCAGACCAATAGCGATTTAGCAGCACAGTCCAAGGCTATTTTTTTTAAAGGTTGTGCAGACCATTTTGTGGCACATGTTACTGGGCTGATAGGCGGCGGCCATCTTGGGACTAGTGCTGCAGCACAATCTCTCCCAACGTCCATTAATCACTTGTAATAGTGGTCTGTGCCATAGAAATCCTACATCAGGGACTTGGGTGTGCTTGTGTCACCCCTACTAATACCAGTCCACCTGTAATCCATACAGTGAAAAGCCATAAAGTATTCCAGTGAGGGAATTTTTTTTTTATTTAAAAAAGGCCAAGTTAGTTTATCTGGCGTTCAATATACTAGATACAGTTAGGCCTGCGTTTCATACATCTGGAATTAGCAAACTAATGTGCTGGGGTTGGGAAAACATATATGTACCCATACTAGAATCTGTCAAAGAAAGCGGTACTCACATATAACAGTCATTCCATCTGTAATCCATACAGTCAAAAGACTGAAAGTATTCCAGTGAGGGAATTTTTTTTATTTAAAAAAGGCCAAGTTAGTTTATCTGGCGTTCAATATACTAGATACAGTTAGGCCTGCGTTTCATACATCTGGAATTAGCAAACTAATGTGCTGGGGTTGGGAAAACATATATGTACCCATACTAGAATCTGTCAAAGAAAGCGGTACTCACATATAACAGTCATTCCATCTGTAATCCATACAGTCAAAAGACTGAAAGTATTCCAGTGAGGGAATTTTTTTTATTTAAAAAAGGCCAAGTTAGTTTATCTGGCGTTCAATATACTAGATACAGTTAGGCCTGCGTTTCATACATCTGGAATTAGCAAACTAATGTGCTGGGGTTGGGAAAACATATATGTACCCATACTAGAATCTGTCAAAGAAAGCGGTACTCACATATAACAGTCATTCCATCTGTAATCCATACAGTCAAAAGACTGAAAGTATTCCAGTGAGGGAATTTTTTTTATTTAAAAAAGGCCAAGTTAGTTTATCTGGCGTTCAATATACTAGATACAGTTAGGCCTGCGTTTCATACATCTGGAATTAGCAAACTAATGTGCTGGGGTTGGGAAAACATATATGTACCCATACTAGAATCTGTCAAAGAAAGCGGTACTCACATATAACAGTCATTCCATCTGTAATCCATACAGTCAAAAGACTGAAAGTATTCCAGTGAGGGGATTTTGCTTATAAAAAATAATATATTTCATTGTGGTGCGAGTTGAATCGCAACAATGAAGAAAAATACTATTAAGGGACGAGGACGCGGTCGTGGTGGTGTCCGTGGAGCCTCTGTTGCTGGTAGAGGACGTGGCCGTTCGGCCCCAGGCGCACACAGTAGGGAACGAACTCCCTCAACTAGCCGGCAAAATGTACCGCAATATCTCGTGGGGCACAATGCCGCTCTTAGGATGGTAAGGCCTGAGCAGGTACAGGCATTAATCGATTGGGTGGCCGACAGTGCTTCCAGCACGTTCACCACATGGTCTTCCACCCAGTCTTCTGCGGAAAGCGCACAGGTGGCACCTGAAAACCAAGCCCATCAGTCTGTCACATCACCCCCAAGCATATCAGGGAAACGGTCTGAGCCACAAGTTATGCAGCAGTCTCTTCTTCTGTTTGAAGACTCTGCTTCCAGGGTTTCCCAGGGGCGTCCACCTAGCCCTTCCCCAGTGGAGGAAGACATACCATGCACTGACGCACAACCACTTATGTCTCCAGATGAAGAGGACATGGGAATACCACCACAGCAGAGTCACCGACTCTCTGATGATGACGAAACACAGGTGCCCACTGCCGCGTCTTTTTGCAGTGTGCAGACTGAACAGGAGGAGGTCAGGGAGGGAGACTGGGTGGAAGACGATGCAGAGGACGATGAGGTCTTAGACCCCACATGGACTGAAGGTCGTGGCGATGACTTTCACAGTTCAGAGGAAGAGGTAGTGGTGAGACCGAGACAACAGCGAAGCCAAAGAGGGAGCAGGGGGCCAAAGCAGACGAGCCGCCGCCCCCAGAGTTCGCCTGCTACTGGACATCGCCAACAGGGACCCAGCCCCACAAAGGCAGCTTCAAAGAGTTCCCTGGCATGGCACTTCTTTAAACAATGTCCTACCGACAAGACCCGAGTGACTTGCACGCTCTGCCATCAGAGCCTGAGGCGAGGCATTAACGTTCTGAACCTCAGCACAACCTGCATGACCAGGCATCTACATGCAAAGCATGAACTGCAGTGGGGTACACACCTTAAAAACCAGGCACTCGCTGAGGCTCCCCCTGCTCCCTCTACCGCTGCTGCCTCGGCTTCCGCCTCGAGAGGAATGTTGCCACCTGCCGAGCAGCAAACAGAGGATGTGCCACCGACACCACCACCACCGCCACCGTCAACTAGCGTCTCCACTATATCACACAGCAGCGTTCAGCTCTCAATATCTCAAACCTTAGAGAGGAAGCGCAAATTCCCCCCGAGTCACCCTCGAGCCCTTGGCCTGAACGCCAGCATTTCTAAACTGCTGGCCTTTGAAATGCTGTCATTCCGGCTGGTGGACACAGACAGCTTCAAACAGCTGATGGCCATGGCTGTCCCGCAGTATGTGGTTCCCAGCCGCCACTACTTCTCCAAGACAGCCGTGCCTTCCCTGCACATGCAAGTGTCCGATAAAATCAAGTGTGCACTGCGCAACGCCATTTGTGGCAAGGTCCACCTAACCACAGATACGTGGACCAGTAAGCACGGCCAGGGACGCTATATCTCACTAACTGCACACTGGATGAATGTAGTGGCGGCTGGGCCCCCGGCGGACAGTTCCTTGGCGCACGTCCTTCCGCCCCCTAGGATCGCAGGGCATCATTCTCTGCCTCCTGTAGCCTCCTCCTCCTACTCGGCTTCCTCCTCCACTGCTTCCACCAGCTCATCCGGTCAGCCACACACCTTCACCACCAACTTCAGCACAGCCCGGGGTAAACGTCAGCAGGCCATTCTGAAACTCATATGTTTGGGGGACAGGCCCCACAGCGCAAAGGAGTTGTGGCGGGGTATTGAACAACAGACCGACGAGTGGTTTCTGCCGGTGGGCCTCAAGCCAGGCCTGGTGGTATGCGATAATGGGCGAAATCTCGTGGCAGCTCTGGGACTAGCCGGTTTGACGCACATCCCTTGCCTGGCGCATGTGCTGAACTTGGTGGTGCAGAGGTTCATTCACCACTACCCCAACATGTCAGAGCTGCTGCATAAAGTGCGGGCCGTCTGTGCGCGCTTCCGCCGTTCACATCCTGCCGCTGCTCGCCTGTCTGCGCTACAGCGGAACTTCGGCCTTCCCGCTCACCGCCTCATATGCGACGTGCCCACCCGGTGGAACTCCACCTTGCACATGCTGGAGAGACTGTGCGAGCAGCAGCAGGCCATAGTGGAGTTTCAGCTGCAGCACGCTCGCGTCAGTCGTACTGCCGAACAGCACCACTTCACCACCAATGATTGGGCCTCCATGCGAGACCTGTGTGCCCTGCTGCGCTGTTTTGAGTACTCCACCAACATGGCCAGTGGCGATGACACTGTTATCAGCGTTACAATACCACTTCTATGTCTCCTTGAGAAAACACTTAGGGCAATGATGTTAGAGGAGGTGGCCCAGGTGGAGGAGGAGGAGGAGGATGAGGGCTCGTTTCTAACACTTTCGGGCCAGTCTGTTCGAAGTGGCTCAGAGGGAGGTTTGTTTAAGCAGCAGAGGACAGGTTCACAAGTCGCCAGCCAAGGCACTGTACTGGAGGACGAGGAGGATGAGGAGGAGGAGGTGGAGGGGGACGAGGATGACGCAAGTTCACAGCGGGGTGGCAGCCCAGGCCCATCACTGGTGCGTGGCTGGGGGGATACGGTGGACGATGACGATACGCCTCCCACAGAGGACAGCTTGTCCTTACCCATGGGTAGCCTGGCCCACATGAGCGAATATATGCTCCAATGCCTGCGCAACGACAGCAGAGTTGCCCACGTTTTAACGTGTGCAGACTACTGGGTGGCCACCCTGCTGGATCCCCGGTATAAAGACAATGTGCCCACTTTAATTCCTGAACTGGAGCGCGACCGTAAGATGCGCGAGTACAAGCGCACGCTGATAGAGGCGCTCTTGAGAGCATTCCCACATGTCACAGGGGAACAGGTGGAAGGTGAAGGCAGAGGAGTGGCAAGAGGTCGCCAACGCAGCTGTGTCACGGCCAGCTCATCTGAGGGCAGGGTTAGCATGGCAGAAATGTGGAAAAGTTTTGTCTCCACGCCACAGCTATCTGCACCGACACCTGATACGGAACGTGTTAGCAGGAGGCAGCATTTCACTAACATGGTTGAACAGTATGTCTGCACACCCCTCCACATCCTGACGGATGGTTCGGCCCCATTCAACTACTGGGTTTCGAAATTGTCCACGTGGCCAGAGTTAGCATGTTATGCCTTGGAGGTGCTTTCCTGCCCGGCGGCCAGCGTTTTATCTGAACGCGTATTCAGCACGGCAGGGGGCGTCATTACTGACAAGCGCAGCCGCCTGTCCACAGCCAACGTGGACAAGCTGACCTTCATAAAGATGAACCAGGCATGGATCCCACAGGACCTGTCCCTCCCTTGTGCAGAGTAGTCCTTATTAACTGCCTAAAACATGTCTTGTTGTGCTACGGGCCACTTCTTTATTTGATACAAATTTTATGAAACCCACAGTTGAATGAAACTCTTCTCTGTCTGGGCGCCGGGGCCTAACCAGATGAAAGTGGCCGGTTAAACTAACGGGTGACATGAAGCCATAACCTCTGCCATGCTACCTCTGTCTTCTGTCTGGGTGCTGAGGCCTAAGTCAAATAAAGCGGTCTTCTGCTGTGCTGGGGGATATGAATCTCTGACCTCTCTCCTCTGTCTGGGTCCAAAGGCCTAAATCACTGAAAGAGGCCTTCTCCTGTGGTGTGTGATATGATGCCAGAATATGTGCTGTGGGGCCTCTCTCCTCTTCCTGGGTGCAGGGGTCAAATAAACTAAATTGTGGCCTACTCCTGTGGTGGTTGATATGATGCCTGATTCTCTGATGTGGAACCTCTCTCCTCTGTTTGGGTGAAGGGGTCAAAGTAACTAAATGGTGGCTTCTCCTGTGGTGGCTGATAGGATGCCAGAATATGTGCTGTGGTGCCTCTCTCCTCTTCCTGGGTGCAGGGGTCAAAGTAACTAAATGGTGGCTTCTCCTGTGGTGGCTGATATGATGCCAGAATATGTGCTGTGGGGCCTCTCTCCTCTTCCTGGGTGCAGGGGTCAAAGTAACTCAATGGTGGCTTCTCCTGTGGTGGCTGATATGATGCCAGAATATGTGCTGTGGTGCCTCTCTCCTCTGTCTGGGTCCAAAGGCCTAAATCACTGAAAGAGGCCTTCTCCTGTGGTGTGTGATATGATGCCTGAATATGTGCTGTGGTGCCTCTCTCCTCTTCCTGGGTGCGGGGGTCAAAGTAACTCAATGGTGGCTTCTCCTGTGGTGGCTGATATGATGCCAGAATATGTGCTGTGGTGCCTCTCTCCTCTTCCTGGGTGCGGGGGTCAAAGTAACTCAATGGTGGCTTCTCCTGTGGTGGCTGATATGATGCCAGAATATGTGCTGTGGGGCCTCTCTCCTCTTCCTGGGTGCAGGGGTCAAAGTAACTCAATGGTGGCTTCTCCTGTGGTGGTTAGTATGATGCCAGAATATGTGCTGTGGGGCCTCTCTCCTCTTCCTGGGTGCAGGGGTCAAAGTAACTCAATGGTGGCTTCTCCTGTGGTGGCTGATATGATGCCAGAATATGTGCTGTGGTGCCTCTCTCCTCTTCCTGGGTGCGGGGGTCAAAGTAACTCAATGGTGGCTTCTCCTGTGGTGGCTGATATGATGCCAGAATATGTGCTGTGGTGCCTCTCTCCTCTTCCTGGGTGCGGGGGTCAAAGTAACTCAATGGTGGCTTCTCCTGTGGTGGCTGATATGATGCCAGAATATGTGCTGTGGGGCCTCTCTCCTCTTCCTGGGTGCAGGGGTCAAAGTAACTCAATGGTGGCTTCTCCTGTGGTGGTTAGTATGATGCCAGAATATGTGCTGTGGGGCCTCTCTCCTCTTCCTGGGTGCAGGGGTCAAAGTAACTCAATGGTGGCTTCTCCTGTGGTGGCTGATATGATGCCAGAATATGTGCTGTGGGGTCTCTCTCCTCTTCCTGGGTGCAGGGGTCAAAGTAACTCAATGGTGGCTTCTCCTGTGGTGGCTGATATGATGCCAGAATATGTGCTGTGGTGCCTCTCTCCTCTTCCTGGGTGTAGGGGTCAAAGTAACTCAATAGTGGCTTCTCCTGTGGTGGCTGATATGATGCCAGAATATGTGCTGTGGGGCCTCTCTCCTCTTCCTGGGTGCAGGGGTCAAAGTAACTCAATGGTGGCTTCTCCTGTGGTGGCTGATATGATGCCAGAATATGTGCTGTGGTGCCTCTCTCCTCTTCCTGGGTGCGGGGGTCAAAGTAACTCAATGGTGGCTTCTCCTGTGGTGGCTGATATGATGCCAGAATATGTGCTGTGGGGCCTCTCTCCTCTTCCTGGGTGCAGGGGTCAAAGTAACTCAATGGTGGCTTCTCCTGTGGTGGTTAGTATGATGCCAGAATATGTGCTGTGGTGCCTCTCTCCTCTTCCTGGGTGCGGGGGTCAAAGTAACTCAATGGTGGCTTCTCCTGTGGTGGCTGATATGATGCCAGAATATGTGCTGTGGGGCCTCTCTCCTCTTCCTGGGTGCAGGGGTCAAAGTAACTCAATGGTGGCTTCTCCTGTGGTGGTTAGTATGATGCCAGAATATGTGCTGTGGGGCCTCTCTCCTCTTCCTGGGTGCAGGGGTCAAAGTAACTCAATGGTGGCTTCTCCTGTGGTGGCTGATATGATGCCAGAATATGTGCTGTGGTGCCTCTCTCCTCTTCCTGGGTGCGGGGGTCAAAGTAACTCAATGGTGGCTTCTCCTGTGGTGGCTGATATGATGCCAGAATATGTGCTGTGGTGCCTCTCTCCTCTTCCTGGGTGCGGGGGTCAAAGTAACTCAATGGTGGCTTCTCCTGTGGTGGCTGATATGATGCCAGAATATGTGCTGTGGGGCCTCTCTCCTCTTCCTGGGTGCAGGGGTCAAAGTAACTCAATGGTGGCTTCTCCTGTGGTGGTTAGTATGATGCCAGAATATGTGCTGTGGGGCCTCTCTCCTCTTCCTGGGTGCAGGGGTCAAAGTAACTCAATGGTGGCTTCTCCTGTGGTGGCTGATATGATGCCAGAATATGTGCTGTGGGGTCTCTCTCCTCTTCCTGGGTGCAGGGGTCAAAGTAACTCAATGGTGGCTTCTCCTGTGGTGGCTGATATGATGCCAGAATATGTGCTGTGGTGCCTCTCTCCTCTTCCTGGGTGCGGGGGTCAAAGTAACTCAATGGTGGCTTCTCCTGTGGTGGCTGATATGATGCCAGAATATGTGCTGTGGGGCCTCTCTCCTCTTCCTGGGTGCAGGGGTCAAAGTAACTCAATGGTGGCTTCTCCTGTGGTGGCTGATATGATGCCAGAATATGTGCTGTGGTGCCTCTCTCCTCTTCCTGGGTGCGGGGGTCAAAGTAACTCAATGGTGGCTTCTCCTGTGGTGGCTGATATGATGCCAGAATATGTGCTGTGGGGCCTCTCTCCTCTTCCTGGGTGCAGGGGTCAAAGTAACTCAATGGTGGCTTCTCCTGTGGTGGTTAGTATGATGCCAGAATATGTGCTGTGGGGCCTCTCTCCTCTTCCTGGGTGCTGGGGTCAAAGTAACTCAATGGTGGCTTCTCCTGTGGTGGCTGATATGATGCCAGAATATGTGCTGTGGTGCCTCTCTCCTCTTCCTGGGTGCGGGGGTCAAAGTAACTCAATGGTGGCTTCTCCTGTGGTGGCTGATATGATGCCAGAATATGTGCTGTGGTGCCTCTCTCCTCTTCCTGGGTGCGGGGGTCAAAGTAACTCAATGGTGGCTTCTCCTGTGGTGGCTGATATGATGCCAGAATATGTGCTGTGGTGCCTCTCTCCTCTTCCTGGGTGCAGGGGTCAAAGTAACTAAATGGTGGCTTCTCCTGTGGTGGTTGATATGATGCCTGATTCTCTGCTGTGAAACCTCTCTCCTCCATCTGGGTGTAGGGGTCAAAGTCTTTCAAAGTCGCCTTCTCCTGTGCTGATTGATATAAAGCTGATGGTTGTGCCATCTGACATGGTTGCCAGGGTCTGATTCAATGGGGGCCTACTCCTGTGGTGGGTGATCTAAATGCCTGATTCTCTGCTGTGAAACCTCTCTCCTCCGTCTGGGTGTAGGGGTCAAAGTCTTTCAAAGTCGCCTTCTCCTGTGCTGATTGATATGAAGCTGATGGTTGTGCCATCTGACATGGTTGCCGGGGTCCCATTAAATTGGGGCCTACTCCTGTGGTGGGTGATCTAAATGCCTGATTCTCTGCTTTGAAACCTCTCTCCTCCGTCCGGGTGTAGGGGTCAAAGTCTGTCAAAGTCGCCTTCTCCTGTGCTGATTGATATAAAGCTTATGCTTGTGCCATCTGACATGGTTGCCGGGGTCTGATTCAATGGTGGCCTACTCCTCTGGTGGGTGATCTAAATGCCTGATTCTCTGCTGTGTAACCTCTCTCCTCCGTCTGGGTGTAGGGGTCAAAGTAACTAAATGGTGGCCTACTCCTGTGGTGGGTGATATGATGCCTGGTTCTCTGCTGTGGGACCTCTCTCCTTTGTCTGGGTGCTGTGGTCAAAATAATAGTAAGTGACCTTCTCCATTGGTGGGTGACTTGAAGCCTGATTCTGTGCTATGGGACCTCACTCCAATTAATATTGTTTAATTTTTATTTATTTTATGTTAACTCATCATTTCCCTATCTACATTTGTTTGCAGGGGATTTAACTACATTTTGCTGCCTTTTGCAGCCCTCTAGCCCTTTCCGGGTGTGTTTTACAGCCTTTTTAGTGCCCAAAAGTTCGGGTCCCCATTGACTTCTATGGGGTTCGGGTTCGGGATGAAGTTCGGGTCGAGTTCGGATCCCGAACCCGAACATTTTTCGAAAGTTCGGCCGAACTCGTCGAACCCGAACATCCAGGTGTTCGCTCAACTCTATCTGGGACTATAGTGTCCTTTTAATATGAGGTAAATTAGTTTCCAATGTAGTATTAATAACTAAACAATTAAATAATAAACATATTGCATTGTTTACTTACCACCAGGACAATAAGATAGTCTGGCTCTTGGTCTGACTCTGGGGACTCCCTTGTCACTCTCTTCTCCCCCCTCCCTTGTCACTCTCTTCTCCCCCCTCTCTCCCTTGTCACTCTCTTCTCCCCCCCTCCCTCCCTTGTCACTCTCTTCTCCCCCCTCCCTTGTCACCCACTTCTCCCACCTCCCTCCTTATCACTCTTATCCCCCCTCTTTTGTCACTCTCTTTCTCACCCTGCCGCTTGTCACTCTCTCCCCCTCCCTTGTCACTCTCACTCTCATAAATAAACATCCGACTGGCTTGATCCCAAACTAAGGAGCATATGGGTGAGCCCTATAAAACCTCTAGAGCTCTCCCTGGCTGCTATGCCCATGCAAAGGTCTTTATGGTCTTTATGGGCCTGTACTCCACTGGCCTGCAGTAAAATTGTTATCCCCTGACCGTCTAATATACCTCCAGCCACATAATCACTTGTTCTTTTCTGTCAGGCGAATGCCTAATGTTTGGGGCCTGTACTCCACTGCACTACAGTAAAATTGTTATCCACTGACCGTCTAATATACCTACAGCCACTTAATCACTTGTTCTTTTCTGTCAGGTGAATGCCTAATTTTTGGGGCCTGTACTCCCTTGGCCTAAAATGAAACATTTTTGAGAGTTTCCCTTTAAGACGCATAAAAATGGCCCCTGATTAAAATACATATTTTTGTGGGAATTTTTGTCATTGATCCCCCTCTGGTATGTCACAGTCCATGTTGTTGGACTATTTGTGCACTTCTAGTAAGTATTTGGTGGCTGCAAATATGACCTTCGCCTGCCATTAAACTAAATGGGACCCGCCACAAACATTTGATCGCGAACGATAGTTCGCAAAACGTCCCGGCCGATGTTCATCCATCACAAGTACCTAACACCCTGCACTAAAAACTATCAGCTACACTATTCACTCACTAACCTACACTGACTATCTACCACTAACTATCTGGATTATATATATGAGCTAGCTACAGTATATAATGTCCCTAACACCCTGCACTGGAACCTATCAGCTACACTATTCACTCACTAATCTACACTATCTAACGCTATCTTGATTATATATATTAGGTATCAGATGTCACAGGAATTCAGCACAGCACAAAGATCACACTCCTCTCTCTCTCACACAACTGCATGAAACAGCACAGAATGGCTGTGGGGAGGTTCTCTTATATAGTAAGGGGTAGGCAACTTTCCTATTGGTATCTAGGGAAGTTGCTAAGCTCTTGCAGCATTCTCATGGGCCCACAAGCTAGAAGCAGGGAGGGATCATGTGTATTGTGAAGAGAAAAAAAAATGAATATTCGAATTTACGAATATATAGTGCTATATTCTAAATATTTGCTAATTCTCGAAGTGCCGATATTCGTGATTAAAATTCGTGATTCAAATATTTGCTCTTAGCACTACTTACGTCTATGCTTCAATCCTGGTTTTGGCTCACAATCACTGATGGGAAAACACTGACGTGTGAATGAGGCTTTACTTGGGAATCGTTGCGTTGCTCGTTATTGAAGGAGATCGCTGCTATTACATGTCTGTTCCGGGTTTTTTTTGTGGACTTTATGCTGAACCATTCATATTCAAAGGGTCTGCAAAAAAAAAAAACAGAAGTTACTCTGTGTGAATTCCATTTCTGTATGTCTATATTTCCGTTTTGCAAAAAATTAGAACATGTTCTATTATTGTCCGCATTACGGACAAGGATAGGACTGTTCTCTTAGGGGCCAGCTGTTCCGTTCCACAAAATACAGAATGCGCACGAACATCATCCGTATTTTTTGTGAATCTGTTTTTGCGAACCGCAAGATTCATACGGTCATGTTCATGGGCCGTAAATGTAAGGCTTTAGTTCTTCATCGAAAATGCTAAAGTTATTGGTCTTCATCAAAATGCAAACTTTCTAAGTGCACAAAATCAAATTATACCAGAATTGTAATTAATGAAAAATTCACTGCAAACAATGTATCTGCTTCCCACAACTTTCAACCCTATTTTCCTGCACTGACTAAAACACCCTAAAACCCCTACACCCAGCAAGGAACTTCTTATCTCTCCCTTCATCTGACCTCCTGCTCAGATCTGTTGCTTTAAAAAAAAACTTCCTCTCTAGAGGGAATTTTAAGAATAATAGAGACAGGAAAAGCTAGGAATTTAAAATGAGCCACTATTTAACAAAATTGCCACCTCCCTCAGTTCCACTCCCAACCCTTAGGATTAGATACATAGCTCAGAATACAGTATCACACATGATAGAATTAGATATATAGCTCAGCAGACAGTATCACACATGATAGGATTAGATACCCAGCTCAGCAGACAGTATCACACATGAAATGATTAGATACACAGCCTAGCAGGCAGTATCACACAGGATAGAATTAGATATGCAGTTTAGCAAACAGTATCACACAGGATATGATTATATACATAGCTCAGCAATAGTATAACACACAATATGATTAGATACACAGCTCAGCAAACAGTATCACACAGGATAGGATTAGATACCCAATAGATACCCAGCTCAGCAGACAGTATCACACATTAGATAATTAGATACATAGGTTAGCAGACAGTATCACACAGGATAGGATAAGGTACATAGCCCAGCAGACAGTATCACACATCATAGGATTGGATACCCAGCTCAGCAGACAGTATCACACAGGATAGGATTAGATACACAGCCCAGCAGGCAGTATCACATGATATGATTAAATACACAGATCAGCAGACAGTATCACACAGGATAGGATTAGATACACAGCCCAGCAGACAGTATCACACAGGATAGGATTAGATACACAGCCCAGCAGACAGTATCACACAGGATAGGATTAGATACACAGCCCAGCAGGCAGTATCACAGGATAGGATTATCTACACAGCTCAACAATAGTATAACACACAATATGATTACATACACAGCTCAGCAGATAGTATCACACATGATAGAATTAGATACACAGCTCAGCAGATAGTATCACACAGGATAGGATTAGATACGTAGCTCAGCAGACAGTATCACACAGGATAGGATTAGATACACAGCTCAGCAGACAGTATCACACATGACAGGATTAGATACACAGCTCAGCAGACAGTATCACACAGGATAGGATTAGATACGTAGCTCAGCAGACAGTATCACACAGGATAGGATTAGATACACAGCTCAGCAGACAGTATCACACATAATAGGATTAGATATGCAGCTCAGCAGACAGTATCACACATGGTCTGAGCAATAAGCTAAATGTAGAACACTCACCACCCAGTGGTTGTGATGTGTATTTCAGTCATTTAGAGTTTAGTTGCAGTCTCGCTATATTATGTTGTTTTGCTGTCAGGACAAAATTGACACCACTTCCAGTTTGGAGATCAGGTAAGAGTGGACAAAGCTGTAGGTAGGGCTAACCCATGTGCCCTGCATGGCGCACGTCTTCAATCTCATTAGGACCCGGTTCCTCAAGTCTTTCACTGGAGTCCAAGAGCTGTTAAAAATGTCAAGGAAACTACATGCACTTCAGCCACTCTTAGACCCCATGCACATGGCCTTTGTGCGGCCTTTCCGTGCAATTTGCGCTCCCCAATGCACGGGCAACATCCGTGCAGCGGCCGAGACGGATCAAGACCCATTCAACTTAAATCGGTCTGTGTTCGGTCCACACCCCATAAAATAGAACACGTTCTGTTCCGCACCGCAGCTCCAGATTGCGGACCCATGGGTTTGCATACGTGATGCGGGGAGCACACAGCCGGTGCCCGCATATTGCAGACCCACTCTTTGCTGGGCGCAATATGGCCATGGCCAGGAAACGGCAGCGTGCATGAGGCCTTACTGTGCTAAACACGCCCTTCTTGAGCTGCAAAGGCAAAATGCTCCTCCCCAACATCGTCTGATATGCGATCCGTTGAAACTCCATGTTCCATATTTTAGATTACATGAGCAAAAGAAGGTGGTCAGCAATGTCCTAATGCAGCAGACAGACAGGTTTACTCCCAGGTGTAATTAGACAGTGGCAGCTTATGTGTGATATGTGCTGTTTGCTCAGGCAGTTTGAGGAGGCTACTTTATTTGTCAGTCAGCCTAACTAAGGGATGAATTATGTCATTCCACTTCTTCACATCCTGGAGAGGATGCTGAGAAATACGATTGGCAAGGGGACAGAAGACGTGGCTCCTACAGATCACGGCCATCTGAACTCTGAGGAGGATGAATTGAAAGAGGAGGATGATGAAGACTTTTCTTTTTCCCCTAAATGTTGAAAGACTAACCTTCATAGATGAATCAGGCATGGATCAACCAGGATTTCCAGACATCAGTGCCTGATCCAACAGAATAGATCATTCTGCCACTAAGGATCATACTGTAGTGTGCTGCCACACTCGAACATTGTCAGTTCCATATCATTGCAGTGATTTATGTATTTGTATATTTTTATCCACACACGGCTCCATCTTGTGTAGGATGCCTTTGTGGTGCATGTGGTCCGCTGCCGACATCCTCCATTGTATGCATTTTTTGCTGGGAATTGCTGCTAGCAGCTGATCACATGCGGAGGAATTGCTCCCCTGGTTATAAACACCCTACAGTGGTTGGGGTTTGTGAGCATTTCCTCCCATTTAGGCCACTTTATTTTAGTGATTTTTTCATTTATGTTCTATCCTTTCACTTTGAGGTGTATTATATGTATACTTTCTGGCATATTGAACGCATCTGCAGTGTTGCAGTACAGACTATATACTGTATTTGGAATATTAGTGCAGTTATGCATGTTAGTCATTATCTTTTGTGATTGAATCTTTCATATAGCTTTTGGCTATTTTGATTTGTCCAGCAACACTGCCAATTCAATATTCTGAATATATGACATACCTTTTATCTAATGACTGAATATATTGATGCCCCTCTGTGATTTATTGGGGATTATCAGAGACCTTATTTCTCATTATTTTTATAGTGCCATACTCAGTAGCTCCATTTATTTCCATCTTATATTTTAAAGGCACAAAACACTATACTTGGTATAATGCCCTTTGCAATTCTTCCTATATCATTTTTCATCTTGCCATTTTCCTTCCATTGAATTAGTATCCAATTTTTAATATGTATTATTTAATAAACATTGTTATATTTTTGTATATTTGGAGTCCCATTGCCTTTTTGGTATGTGTAGACGTGATTTTGTTTTATAGGTTTTTGATGCTGTCTGATTTAGACGATGAGGTTTTTGTAGGTTATGTACATAGGCATCGGGACTTCCAGCTACAGAAGCCCAGGAGATCCAGCCCCACTGTAAGACACTGACAGTTCAATGTAGCACAATACAAATCTATTATATGTGATTGTATTTGTAGGCTCACCCGCTAGTGGAGGTAGATCTGGGTGCTCTTGATCAGAAGAAAAATATATGTAATGATAATTGCTAGTCAGGCACTCACATCATTCGTGCACCAGAGAGCAAAGGAGTACGGGTATCTGAAATAATTTAAATAAATATATTTTATTGACACTCTAATAAAATGTATTGATTGACACTATAAAAAATGCACAAAAAATTTCTAAGTAGATGCCCTCTAGGTTATAAGTTAAAAATATATAAAAATATATAAAAAATATAAAAATATAGAAAGTAATGCAGTCTACACGATTTTTTGAAAAACAAGTCTCAGAAAAGAAAACTATATTTGGAGATAGTGTACTATATCTGAAAAATAATCCATATGGATAAATATGAGTCTAAAGACAGTTGGAATCCACAAAAACCACATCTAACATAAAAAACTCAGCGAAAACGCATATTGCCGCATGTGCGTTTTTTACACTTTTAGATACTAGACAAGCGATTTAACAAGATCTATAACAAACTAATCCCAGGAAAAAAAGTATTGTAGGGGATAGCATGTTACATCTTAAAGACAATCCACACGGATAAATCAACCAAAAGATAGCTGGAATTTACAACAAACGCATCTAACACAAAAAAAAAAACGCATCAAAAACGCATTATACCGCATATGCGTCTTTTGCATTTTTGGACATTTGATAATAGGTATAATAAGACTTACAGTAAATTAGTCTCAAGAAAGGACAAATAGTGTAGGATATGCGTTGGGTCAGCACACCATAATTCACAGATTTTATTGTGGACAATACAACCAAAGACACATCAAAAACACAATGGGCCAGATTTATCATTAGCTCAGGTCAGAATAATGGAGTGAAAAAGTACCAAAAAAGTCCCAAACGCTAAAACTGCGCACAAATTTGCGACTTTTTTCTGCTCTGCACTATGCTCGCCAGTTTTCTGAAAGTGGGCGTGTTTTCTTATGTAAATGAATCTCTAGACAGATTTACTATTGGGACTATTTAAAAAGTCGCAAAAAAGTCGCAATTTCACTCCAGTGAGGACCATGCTTATCTTATGAGACTTTTTAATAGAACATGCGACTTTTTCATAAAAACGTGCGACTTTTTCGTAAAGATGTGCGACTTTTTCGTAAAGATGTGCGACTTTTGTAAAGCTGCTTACTGACGGATAAACTGCTACCGTCAAACCACATTTATTACAGTCTTAAAGGGCCGTTCATAAATCTGACTTGGCTAAAACTGACTTTAGCCATATGTGAAAGTGGAGTGAGCCGTCAGAGTAATGATAAATCTGGCTCAATGTATTTTTGGAAACAAATCCCAAGTACATTCTTTGGGACTATTGTCTACTTATAATTTTTACTTTTAGGCTACTTTCACACCTGCGTCCGGGTGTCCGCTCGTGAGCTCCGTTTGAAGGCTCTCACAAGCGGCCCCGAACGCAACCGTCCAGCCCTAATGCATTCTCAGTGGACGCGGATCCGCTCAGAATGCATCAGTCTGGCAGCATTCAGCCTCCGCTCCGCCCAGTGAGCGGACACCTGAACGCTGCTTGCAGCGTTCAGGTGTCCGCCTGGCCGTGCGGAGGCAAACAGATCCGTCCAGACTTACAATGGAAGTCAATGGGGACGGATCCGTTTGAAGTTGACACAATATGGCTCAATTTTCAAACGGATCCGTCCCCTATTGACTTTCAATGTAAAGTCTGGACGGATCCGTCTGAACAACTTTCACACTTAGAATTTTTTCTAAACTATAATGCAGATGGATCCGTTCTGAACGGATACAAACGTCTGCATTATAAGAGCGGATCCGTCTGAGCAGACATCAGACGGACCGGCTCTGAACGCTAGTGTGAAAGTAGCCTTATTTCTATTCTTTTGTTTATTTCATTACATTTTGTGTTTTAGTAGATGACTTTTTGTAAACAAATAACAAGAAACCACAGTTGGCTCTAAATCAAGAAACCACAGATGGCTCTAAATCATTGGCAATCAGGTGGGAAAGCCTGGAATGGATTTTAGATCCACTACATCTTTTGGCTAATTACCGGATATAAAAAGGTGAGAGGAAATAAAAGCAGGCAACCACTGAGGAAGAAGTGTGACACTTCAAAACGCATCTGGGGATAAGACCTGCTCACCAATTTGAATATACACCCAACGATTAACCCCTGCCAACAACTGTATACATCAAGGAATCTTCGCACTCTCCCCCACACCAGCAATATACAAAGGCATGAGGAAACCATCCCCTGCCAACAACTAGATACATCCAAGAATCTCTGCACAATTCCCCCACACCAGCAATATACAAAGGAGTGAGGAAACCATCTGTCCTGACATCCAGTGACCTCGTGATACACTGTACAACGCTACTATAGTGGGAGGCGGGGAAAATAAGGTACCTTATGAATTATATCTGTTAGGCATGTGGGACGCCACGCTAGCCAACTGGTAAACAAACACCAAACTGATATACAGTATTCAAGCATACTGGATTGAACCATTGCACCTTACCATACTCTTTTTCCACACAAATGAGCAAACAATATGTGGACTGAGATCTATAACTTTATATGAAATAGCAAGAGTCTGTGTGCTGTGATAAGATTTACCGATCTGTATTCACAATTGCAAATACTTTGTGATAATTATCAGACACCTACTAACAAACACTCACCAGCAGCACGTGTACACCGAGGAACAACACCATCTGGTGGGCAATAGACACAACTACATGCCTTACTGTCATCTAATAGTCAACAAAGAGACTGCATTACTTTCTATATTTTTATATTTTTTTATATATATTTTTATATTTTTTTAACTTATATCCTAGAGGGCATTTATTTAGATTTTTTTGCATGCATTTTTTATAGTGTCAATCAATACATTTTATTAGAGTGTCAATAAAATATATTTATTTAAAATATATTAGATACCCGTACTCCTTTGCTCTCTGGTGCATGAATGATGTGAGTGCCTGACTAGCAATTATCATTACAAATCTATTATACTGTATAGAAACAGGGATCAAAGTCTGAAATGTTGCAGTCCTAAGTAAAAAGTGAAAAAAAGTGAAAAAAAATGTTTTTTAACAATAAAAATTCAAAGTTTGAAGTAAAAAAAGTGCCCTTTCCCATAATCAATCCATATACAATAAAAAATTAAAAATGACATATTGAGTATTGCTGCATCCATATTAACTAGTTCTACAAAAATGATGTATCCTGTCAGATGAACACCGTAAAAAAAAACTATACCAAAATAGCCATTTTTACTCGCATTGCCTTACAAAAAGTGTAATAGCGAGTGATCAAAAGGTAATATGTACCCCAATATTGCACCAATGTAAAATTCAACTCATCCTGCAAAAAACAAGCTCTCACACAAGACGATCAGACAAAGAAATAAAAAAATAAAAAAATATGGCTTTAAGAAAGGAGAAATCTGGGAGATGGGAGTGAAAATTTTGGATTATGGTAGATGTTAGTCATAAGTCATCGGCAGATTGGAGGCACAGGTAGGATGGTAGACAGAAATGAAGGAGGAAATGGAGGGGAGGTGCAACACTGTGGAGAGCTTTGTGGGTGAGAATAAGCAGCTTAAATTGAATCCTATACTGTATGGATAACCAGTGCAATAACTGCCACAGGGTGGAGGCATCAGAGTAGCAGTTAGACAGATAGATGTGCCTGGCTGCTGCATTCATGATGGGTTGGAGAAGGAAAAGTCTGGAGAGGGGAGGTCAATTACTAGTGAGTTACAGTACAGGCGGGAATGGATCAGGGTAACAATTAGAGTTTTTGTTGTTTCCACAGTAAGAAACTGGCAGATTCTAGAGACGTATTTGAGGTGTTGTCCACATGAGGGAGAGATTGAATATAAGAACATAACACAGAGGCAGAGAGCATGCTGCCTAGGCGTGATGATAGTGCCACACACTGAGATAGAGGTATCAGGGTTATGTAGGTTAGTAGATGGAGAAAACACTAGTAGTTCCGTTTTTGAAAGATCCAGATTCTGATAGAAAGAGGACATGATGTGAGAGACAGCAGACTTTAAATAAGGCTAAGTTCACACGAACGTGCGTGACCCGTGGCCGTATTGCGGCCCGCAAGTCGCGGGCCGCAATACACGGCCACAGTTCCGTGTGAATTCCGCATCACGGATGCGGACCCATTCACTTCAATGGGTCCGCTAATCCGGAATCGCGGAACGGCCGCACGGGACGGGACCCCTCGGAAGCACTACGGAGTGCCTCCTGGGGTTACGTCCCGTTGTTCCGTTCCGCTAAAAGATAGAATAAGTCCTATCTTTTCGCGGAACGGCCGGATCGCGGACCCATTAAAGTGAATGGGTCCGCGATCCGATGCGGCTGACCTACGGCGGGCGAACAAGCATTGCGGCCCGCTATTTGCGGGCCGCTTCACAGGCACGGGTCACACACGTTCGTGTGAACCCGGCCTAAGTCTTACTTTGTGTTTTAAAATACACCTACCACATCGTTCACTCAAACTACATTAATCTATAGGATATATAAATATATACACACACACACACACACAGTGCCTTGAAAAAGTATTCATACCCCTTTTCCACTTTTCCACATTTAACAATACACCCGCAAACTTAAATTTTGGGGATTTTTTGTGAAAGACCAACATAAAGTGTGAAGTGAAGAGAAAATGATACATGGTTTTATAACTTTTTAATAACAAAAAATCTGGAAAGTGTGCCATGCATTTGTATCAATACTTTGTAGGGCCACCTTTCACTGCAATTACAGCTGCTTGTCTTTTGGAGTATGTCTCTACTAGTGTTGACCACTAATATTCGAATTGCGAATTTTAATTGCGAATATCGGCACTTCAAGAATTCGCGAATATTTAGAATATCGCAAAATATATTCGTAATCGCGAATATTCAAATTTTTTTTAAATACCAGTTTATGTGAATTTTTATGCGAAAATGTTTTCTCAATCAAGAAAACAATGCCTGGAGATCACAAATTTGCGAATTCTCGAATATATGGCGAATATTCGCCCAAATATTCGCGAAATATTGCGAATTCGAATATTGCCCCTGCCGCTCATCACTAGTCTCTACCACTTTTACACATCAACGGATGGAAATTTCTACCCATTCTTCTTTGTAAAATAGCTCAAGCTCAGTCAGATTGGATCAAGAGCATTTGTGAACAGCAAGTTTTGCTACAGATTCTCAATAGGATTTAGGTCTGGATTTTGACTGGGCCATTCTAACAAATGATTATACTTTATGCTAAATCATTCCATTGTAGCTCTGGCTATATGTTTGGGGTAGTTGTCCTGCTGGAAAGTGAACCTCCGCCCTAGTCTCAAGTCTTTTGCAGCCTCTTCCAGGTTTTCCTCCAGGATTGGAGGATGGATGGAGATGGATGGAAGAAGGATTTAGCTTAATCCATCTTCCCATCAATAATGATCAGCTTCCCTGTTCTTGCTAAAGAAGAGCTTCCCCACAGCATAATGCTGCCACCACCATGTTTCATGGTGGGGATTATTGATGGACAAACATCGGCCGGGACGGTTCGCAAACACGATCAAATATTCGCGAACCACAAGTTCGTGGCGGGCCCCATTCACTTTAAAGGCAGGGGAACCTGAAAAGCCTTACTTACTAGAAGTGCACAAATAGTCCCACAACATGGACAGTGACATACCAGTTGTATTATTCGAATTTGCGATATCCATTCATTATTTTTTTCAATGCAAAATATTAGCAATGTAATTTTCGCAAAATAGGCGCAGCCTACTACAGCAACTGGTTTCCGCCAGACCGAAGTTGGATACGATCAGAAAAGATGGTTGGCAACAGTTTTCGCGACGTTGAGGAAGAATTTCTGATCACTGTAAGTAATTTGACATTAAAGCAGTGTATTTGATTACATTTCACATACATGTTAGAACAATCGCTGTATATGCAGATAGAGTGTTTATAAAAAAACGCCATTCCGAAAATCCCTAATGATGCGATTTTTTCCCCGCACAATTTCACATTTTATAAGGTCTCATGAGATATTAGTGATTGGTGCACTAAGTATTGTTGTGAGAACTTGTGACATCACAGCAATTTTTTGGGGGGGCAACTGGTAAATCACACAAGTAGAACTTATTATTTACAATAGCGCTTGGCACTCTGTGTAGCTGCGTTAACTCAGCAAAACCGCAAACAAATGCTGCACTACCCAAATTCAATATATAGAAAATATATTATTAGTATATAATACCCCTGCTTCAATCCGTTTTTTTGGGGGGCAACTGGTAAATCACACCAGTAGAAATTATTTGTTCCAATAGCGTTTATCACTCTGTGTAGATGCGGTAATGCAGCAAAACCGCAAACAAATGCTGCACGACCTAAATGCACTATATAGAAAGTATCTTATTGGTATATAACACCCCTGCTTCAATCAGTTTTTTGGGGGGGCAACTGGTAAATCACACCAGTAGAAATTATTTGTTCCAATAGCGTTTGGCACTCTGTGTAGCTGCAGTATCGCAGCACAACTGCACACAACTGCTGCACAATACAATTGTACTATAATATACTTTCTATGTTAGAAAGTATATTATAAGTATATTACACCCCTCAGTATGTCACACCTAACAATAGCACACCTATACCAGTCCTTAAAAGGACTTTTGTGGCCTTATTAGCTTGTGTTTAGTGTCCCTAACAGTCTGTCCCTGCTCCAAACAGCAACCTACACTGGCAAAAGACTAAATGTAAAATGTCTGCCAGCTAGTTTTTTTTTTAGAGGTTGGGGGTGTGTCCATGAGCTGAAACGTCTCAATTGGCTGTCCTGTACCACCTGATGGATGTGTCATGGGTCAAAGTTCTTCACAAGGAAAAAGAATATGGCGGGCGCGAATATCGCCATATGTTCGCATGTTCGGCGAATCGCGAACATGCAAAGTTCACCACGAAACGACTGCCGAGCGAACCGCAAGGCCATCTCTAGTGCGGATGGTGTGTTCAGGGTGATGTACAGTGTTAGTTTTCTGCCACACATAACTTTTTGCATTTCGGCCAAAAAGTTCAACTTTGGTCTTATCTGACCTGAGCACCTTCTTCCACAAGTTTGCTGTGTCCCCTACATGGCTTGTGTCAAACTACAAACGGGACTTCTTATGGTTTGCTTTCAAAAATGGCTTTCTTCTTAACATTCTTCTATAAAGGGCAGATTTGTGGAGTATACAACTAATAGTTGTCTTGTGAACAGATTCTCCCACCTGATCTGTGGATCTCTTTAGCTCCTCCAGAGTGATGATGAGCCTCTTGGCTACTTCTCTAATTTGTGCTTTCCTTGCCTGGGCTGTCAGTTTCAGTGGAAGGCCTTGTCTTGTTAAGTTTGCAGTTGTGACATACTTCTTCCATTTTCGGATCAAGGATTGAACAGTCCTTCATGAGATGTTCAAAGCTTGAGATATTTTTTTTTTGTATAACCTAATCCTGCTTTTCATATCTCCATAACTTTATCCCTGACCTGTCTGATGTTTTCCTTGATTTTTATGATGCTGTTTGATCACTAATGTTCTCTAACAACCCTCTGAGTCCTTCACAGAACAGCTGTTAGTTATACTGAGTACATTAGACTGAATACAAATGAATGCCACACTTTTCAGATTTTTATGTATTAAAAATATTGAAAACCGTGTATCGTTTTATTTTCACTTCACACATACTTGCTACATTGTGTTGATCTATCACATAGAATCAATGAATAAAGAGCACAATAGAAAACGGCGGCACTACTTCGATTAGCTGAGACAACCCAAATAGACAGTAATACCCCAACCATTCAGCATTCAAGCAACATCTTCTGTGGTGCACAGCATACCAGGACAACAGGTAAGAATACAGGCAGTGATGAGAGAGAGGATTAATGTGGCACTCACCAAGTTGCAAATAAAACTTCCAGGCTTTATTCCTTCATAAGCGAAGATAACAGACAGGCAGGGGAGCGGAACAAGCCCATCACTGGGGATCGGCGGTGACGGCCGTTTCGCGCTGGAATATCGCTTCATCGGACCGCTATGACATCTCTGCGCACCGAACATGCTACAAATAGGCGTCACCCCGACCATCACTATAGTGACGGCAGGACGCTCCATGTATAAACAGAAACAAAGTAAAACCACATTGAGAAAAGGACATATGTGTACATGAGCATATCGATACATACAGGCACTAATATAGCCAAAAATAGTAACAAGTGACTAGTGAGAAGACGGGCACAGACATGGGAGTAGGAGTGGAAAGACGGAGTAGGCAAGTAAGCGTCCCAATAGCGGATCTATAAAAACACTGCCATGTCATTTATGTCATTTAAGCCATAAGGGCCAGTAGCATTGGTTTTTATGATCCACTGTGCCTCCCCACTGCGGCAGGGCTAAACTTGAATGCAAAGGCAAACCTGTCACTTTCCCGTTCCCTGATTCGTTCAGCCAAGAGGTTATGACGAGTGTAATTGCCAGCCTGATGCAATGCTGCAAGAACATCCCTTCGCGGGTAACCCCTCTCTAAGAGTCGCTCCTTCAACTGGTGAGCTTGACGAAAATAACCACTGTCGGTGCTATTAATCCTGCGGAGCCGGATGAACTGCCCAAAGGGGACCGCATCCTTAACCGCAGCGGGGTGGAAACTGGTCTGGTGGAGCAGCGAGTTGGTAGCAGTGGGCTTACGAAAGGCACCATCCACGGCGGTGACCCACACGTCTAAAAAGTCTAGCGAGTCACCGCCAAAGTTCAAAGTAAACTTCATATTCATCTGGTTTATGCAATTAAGATACTGTACAAATTGCTGACAAACCTCCTCGCTGCCCGGCCAGACCAGGAATACATCATTGACATAGCGTAGGAACAAGTTGATATATCTTAGAAAGGGGTTATCCACAGAGAAGACGTAGGTCTCCTCAAATACCGCCAGACATAGGTTAGTGAACGTACACGACACCGGCCAAACTGGAATACATTGTTGGTGAGTATCAAATCCAGGGCTTCCTGGATAAATTTGCAAAAGACGTTGCCTTCATCTGACCGATTCAATACCTCGATGGCGCGTAACCCTAAATTATGGGGAATCCTGGTATAAAGGCGATTGAGGGCACGGAGGAAGTCCCCGGTGTCCTTGAGATATGTTGGAGTGCCATAAAGCAATGGCCTTAACAGACAATCGACATATCTAGAAATGGGTTTAGTCACTGACTCGACACCCGCAACGATGGGACGACCGGGAGGCCGGGTCAGTGACTTGTGAATTTTGGGCACAAAGTACCAAATAGGATTCTTAGGAAATATCTAGGATATTTCTAGGTAAGAACTGCATGTCAATATACTTGTCAAGTAGTAGTTCCAACTTGACAAGTATAGATGGAACAGGGCTCTCTCTCAGTTTTTCATAAACACTCCTATCATTAAGCTCCCCGGCTGCTTCTTCCAAGTAATAATCCTTGGTCATCAGGACCACATTCCCTCCCTTGTCGGCCGGCTTGATGACAACGTCATCAAGCCCCACTAGCCACTTAAGGGCAGACCATTCCTCACAAGTAGTATTAGGGGGTGCTACTGGATACACCAGTGCACGTACATCCCGAAGGACTCTTTTATGGAAAAGGTCAATGGCAGAGCCGGCCAGCATGGGAGGGAGGAAAGTGGACCTGATGCCACCCAAAAACCCACTGCGATTGACATGAGCAACATCCCCTGAAATCCCAACGTCAGCTAGAAAAGTGGCTAAAACGCTGTTTGAACTGGAAGTCGGCACATGTCATTGATGCAGGGACCTCCCCAGGCAAAGGTGGGGAACCAATGTGAGAGGACTCACTAAACATTTTCTTCAAGAACAATTTACGTACGGCCTTGTACAGATCAATTTCAAAATCTACCACACTAAACTGCTCTACGAAGCTGTATCCCAGTCCTCGATTGATGTTGAAAGCCTTTATACCAGGATTCCCCATAATTTGGGGTTACGCGCCGTCGAGGTAGTTTTGAATCAGTCAGATAAAGGCAACGTCTTTTGCAAATTTATCCAAGAAGCCCTGGATTTGATACTCACCAACAATGTATTCCAGTTTGACCGACAGTGGCAGGGCCGTCTTTAATATTGATTGGACCCTGGGCAAAAATTTACTTGGGCCCCCTGGATCCCGCCTTCCCACACCTTAGCAGGCAATCACGCCCTCCACCACAACACACACAAAAAAATCCACACATCTGGTAGAGTACAGTGAATGACTGTAAATACTTCCAGTTCTGAAGACTCCAGCGGCTCAGGATCAGTGCTCTGGGCAGCTGGGCTCAGGCTGGAAGTGGGCACCGCTCTGCAGGAAGGCGACCAGGGCTCGGCTCACCCTAGTGTTACAGTGCACCCCAGCACCCCACAGTATGCAGTATAGTACGCTATAGTATACAGCAACCCACAGTATGCAGTATAGCACCCTATAGTATACAGCACCACACAGTATGCAGTATAGCACCCCACACTATACAGTACCCCACAGTATATAGTAGAGCAGTATAGCAGCCCACAGTATACAGCACCTCACAGTATACAGTAGAGCAGTATAGCACCTCACCGTATACAGCACCCCAAACTATACACGATACAGCACCCCACACTATACAGCCCCCCACACTATACAGTACAGCACCCCACAATATACAGCACCCACAATATACAGCCCCCCATACTATACAGGTCCCCCACACTATACAAGCCCCCCACACTATACAGGCCCCCCCACACAGTATACAGGCCCCCAAACACAGTATACAGACCCTCACACACAGTATACAGACCCCCACACACAGTATACAGACCCCCACACACAGTATACAGACCCCCCACACAGTATACAACCCCCCCCACACAGTATACAGCCCCCCCACACAGTATACAGCCCCCCCACACAGTATACAGCCCCCCCACAGTATACAGCCCCCCCACTATACAGTAGTTTACAGTATATTAGCATAACAGCCCCAGTCACCTTTTTCTGATGTAATCTTCACAAAAAAAAGATCCACAGTTAAGGCAAACTTCACTTGCAACACTCCTGGTAGGACCTGTGATGACCTCATAGCCATGTGACCAGTAATATTGCTAGGTTACTGGTCACATAGTGATGATGTCATCTAAGGTCCTAGATCACACTCACAGCTCTCACAGACACAGTTCGCTGGCATGGCAGCACCCCCTGTGTAGCTGACAGCCTGACACCTGGGGCAGTGGCTAGCAGGGCTCAAGAGGCAGCTGCCTTGGGCCCCCCAGGAGCAACTGGGCCCGGGGCAGCTGCCCCTTTTGCCCCTTGGTAAAGACGGCCCTGGACAGTGGTACCGCCAGGTATTGGGTACAGCGATGGGCACGCCGGAGTCGTGTACGTTCGCTAACCTATACCTGGCAGTATTTGCGGAGACTTACGTCTTCTCTGTGGATAACCCCTTTCTGAGATATACCCACTTGTTCCTACGCTATGTCGATGATGTATTCCAGGTCTGGTCGGGCAGTGAGGAGGTTTGTCAGCAATTTGTACAGTATCTTAATTGCACCAACCAGATGAATATGAAGTTTACTTTGAACTTTGGCGGTGACTTTTTAGACGTGCGAGTTACCGCCGTGGATGGTGCCTTGTGTACTACTGGTTTTCGTAAGCCCACTGCTACCAACTCGCTGCTCCACCAGACCAGTTTCCACCCCGCTGCGGTTAAGGATGCGGTCCCCTTTGGGCAGTTCATCCGGCTCCGCAGGATTAATAGCACCGACAGTGGTTATTTTCGTCAAGCTTACCAGTTGAAGGAGCGACTCTTAGAGAGGGGTTACCCGCGGAGGGACGTTTTTGCAGCATTGCATGGGGCTGGCAATTACACTCGTCATAATCTCTTGGCTGAACGAATCAGGGAACGTGAAAGTGACAGGTTTGCCTTTGCATTCAAGTTTAGCCCTGCCGCTGATATAGTGAAACAGGCAGTTTTGAATAATTGGGACCTGCTTAAGGGCGATTCTGGCTTGGGGGACTTGGCATCTAAGAGGCCTTTAATAACCTTTAAGAGATGTCATACCCTTACAGACAAACTAGTTCACAGTGTGGTCAAGCAATCAAAACGAATGGATTGGCTACAAATCAACAAGCCAGTGGGGAATCATAAATGTGGGACCTGTTCCTTTTGCCCCCGTAACTCACAAAGTAAGATTCTGCATTTAGGAGGTGTTATACATAAGGTGAGGGACTTCATCACATGCCGTACACCTTTTGTAGTGTACGCCATAGTCTGTGTATGCCAAATGTTCTACATTGGGAAAACCATTAGACCACTTTTTGAGCGGGTACGTGAGCACCTCGGCTCGATTAGAACTGGTCGAGGTTCTCCCCGCCTTGTGGAACATGTATGTGCTGCACATGGTGGGTATCCGCGGTGCCTCTCTTTTGCGGGCATAGAGGCAGTGGGGCCCAACCCTAGGGGTGGTGACCGCCACTGTCTCTTGCTGCAATGGGAGGCACAGTGGATCATAAAAACCAATGATACTGGCCCCCATGGCTTAAATGACAAAAATGACATGGCAGTGTTTTTATAGCTCTGCTCCGCTATTGGGACGCTTACTTGCCTACTTCGTCTTTCCACTCCTACTCAAATGTCTGTGCCCGTCTTCTCACTAGTCACTTGTTACTATTTTAGGCTATATTAGTGCCTGTATGTATCGATATGCTAATGTACACATACAGTATGTCCTTTTCTCAATGTGGTTTTACTTTGTTTCTGTTTATACATGGAACGTCCTGCCGTTACTATAGTGATGGTCGGGGTGACGCCTATTTGTTGCATGTTCGGTGCGCAGAGACATCATAGCGGTCCGATGAAGCGCTAGTCCAGCGCAAAATGGCCGTCTCCGCCGATCCCCAGTGATGGGCTTGTTCCGCTCCCCTGCCTGTCTGTTATCTTCGCTTATGAAGGAATAAAGCCTGGAAGTTTTATTGGCAACTTGGTGAGTGCCGCATTTATCCTCTCTCTCATCACTGCCTATCACATAAAATCCTAATAAAATACATTTAAGTTTGTGTAACGTGAAATAATATGGAAAAGGTCAAGGGGTATGAATACTTTTTCAAGGCACTGTGTGTATATATATTTTTTTTTTACAGGCAAATCAATAGTATCTGAAGTCCCAGACAATCAAATAAAAAAAATAAAAAAAAAATATGTACGTGTAGTAATAAGGTTTGTTAAATAATTTGTATGAGTTAAACAATTTATGATATTGTCAAGAAAGTTGAGAAATATATTTACTCAATAAAATAGTTTTATTAACCATTTAAGGACTGGAACATCATGTCCAGCCAAATGTTCCAATAACCAGGATGCAGGGTATGATTGCTGACTTGCCTGTACAGATAAAAATCAGTTTCCTCTGGACTACTGTTACTTTATTTAGTCAATTAAAAGTCGCAAAATATGCAGAATCTTGCTCCAAAAGTGCATTGGTCATGTATGTTATGTATGCATTTACTGTCTTTTTCTGTAAGCATGTGGTTATTATAGACCATATCTTTAGTTATCACTAGATGCGGATGGTGTCACCCACTATAAAGGTAGGGGGTTAGGAACCTTGTAGATTTAGTCAACCAGTCTATTCCAATCTATTCCAGATATTAACTCACTGTAGTCTAAACCAGCAAAGAGTAAAGATAAAGGGCTGATATTTTAGCTCACCTTGGACCAAGATCCACCCAGGATAGAGCCATAACATCTTCAAAGCTGACCCAATACAAGAGAGGTGTTTAGAAAGACCTACAGAGTTGGCCAGTCTTACAAAGGACTTTATGGATTCTATGGCACCCATGTTCAGGAGAAGACTTGGGTGTCTGAGCAGACCAAAGCACAGTTTGGCACGCCTTTGTATGCTTCTACATCCCAAGGTAGAAACATGGATAATCAATATGTCAAATAATCTAGCAGAAGTGTTTGTCTGCTGTGGAGGGGAATTTCCTTATTGGTTGTGAGATTTACCACATAGTGAATAACATAAAAACAGACCCCACAAAGCTGTGGTGGAATTGCATTTTTTTTTCAATTCCACCATATTTGAAATTTTTTCCCAACTTTACAATATTAAATCACAAAAGTGTAAGTGTAAAATTATCTCTGATATGCTGGTTAAAAGGGGAGCTTCTTTTAAAAGGGATTGTCTCATTGACATCAGAGTTATATTGCTGAGATATGACACCAATCTACAAGGATCTGATCGTTGTCATCCCATTGTGCTTCCTCATCTGTTGTTGTTTTTTTTTGTGGACAGCCATGAACTATAATGACCGTTCATTAAACCGCTCAGTAAAAATAGAGTGATCCAACATAAGCCAAAGTATCATGGAGCATTCTTAGGGGGTCATATCAATTGGACCTTCACCTTTTCGACTTTTGTGGTATAGGAATATGTCACCAATATCTGTGATAGCACAAAATCTTTAAAGAGTTCAAGTTCACAATACATGTAGCCAGTAATATCAGATTGATGGTATCTGACTCTCCAGACACCCATTATTCAACTGTTGGAAAGGTCTGTGGTGTAGGGGTAAGTGGTTTATCCCAATGCAGACCCATAAGGTTAAATAATTAAAAAGTTATCTATTCTATATCTGCCACTGAATATACCATATTTTTTGGACTATAAGACGCACCAGACCATAAACTGCACCCAAAATTAGAAGCATGAAAATAGATAAAATATAGATTTGACTGTATATATCCTATGGATAATAGTTCATACTGTACAGACACAGTATAAGAGCCAATGTCTGAAAACATTGCCAGCCACTGTGCTCCCTGGCTATGCCAACCACATTGTGTCATCACATTAGTAGCCATAATGGCCCTCAACTATGCCAGTCTCAGTGGCCTCTGGCTATACCAACCACAGTGCCTCATTATATTGACAGCCACTGTGCCTCATCACATTAGCACCCATAATGCCCCCAGACTATGGCAGTCTCAATGCCTACGGCTGTGCTAATGATCTCCCTGACTATGCAAGCCACAGAGCAGTTTCGTTATTAGGGACAGCTTTGTTGCCTAAGCTTTCCCAGTCAGAAGCCGTAGAAGGAATCTAGAGGTATTGGGATGGATCTGTCCTTTGTACAGCATGTAGGGGTATGTTGCTACACAGGCCCTGTCAGGGAAGACACTGCAAACATTTAATCTGTTGCTTGTAATAAAGTGTTTGTTATTTGCACACTGAGCAATTGACACTTCACAGAAATATGTGTGTAAGATCATTAAAGTCAGTGAGCAGATAACACACAGATTATGTATACAGAGCTTATGTAACGGTCGCGTACACACACACACAAGGGGGAGGGAAGTGACCACTGCGCTCCACCCTTACCCCTGGCCCTGCCTACTTGCCTCGCGAGTCCTAATGACAGGGGACAACTGGACGGCAATCCCTAACTTGGAATAAGTGCAGGGATGACAGACAGACAAACAACAGGACGTGAACGGACCGAGTCAATACCAGGAAAGCTGCAAAGTACAAAGGGAGCAAGCAGAGAATTGTCAGGAGAAGCCGGGGTCATAAATACCAGGAGAGCAGAGAAGTACAAGAGGAGTCCTAAGAGAGTAGTCAGGTGGGAGCCGAGGTCACAATACCAGGACGGATGCGCAGTACAGGAGGAGCAGGCAAAAGGATGGTCAGGGAACAGGATCAGGTAAGTATTCAGCAGTCCAACAAATAGCCAGGAACCTAGAAATTAACAGGCAACCTGTGACAAGCAGGCTGCCTGTATTTATAGTGGGGAGTGAGGGTCATGTGACGTGGCCAGCGTCACATGACCGACAGACCAACCAGTCGAGCACTGAGTTATCAGCTCGGCGCTCAAGGCAGACTAGGAGCAGGGAGCCACCTAGCTAGTAAAGCCGCCCTGGGAATGAGGTCAAACACAGAACCTCATTCCAAAAGCTAAGCAACAGTTCTGCGGGCAATGGGGGACCGAGTGCACCTTCGGAACCCCGTGACAGCTTAGTACATGTACTCACTACTGCACTGTAACTGAACCTAGAGTGTCCTGCTTCTAATGTGGGAATTTGGACTATTAGACACAAATTAGTCCAAAAAAAATATAGAAATTGCAGACAGTGTCTAACTTTTGCAATAATTAATGTAGTTGAAATCTTTTTTGCTAATTTAATCATTGCTATATCACATTCAGTGCTGGTGAACTGGTGACAAGGGCCCTATGAATCAGAAAGCCTGCTAGTCTGCAAATACACAGAAAGTAAAAGCTGTACAGGGAAAGCTGTTGTTAAAGTCTAATAAAAATATGATTTTTTTGCCCAAAATTAGTAAAATGCAATATTTCTTTTTTTAAATGCCTCAAAGGTGTTCATAGCTTTTAAAATCTTTTCAGTAGTTTCTCACATGATCACTCACCACCTACTGATCTAAAAAAATTCATGTTCCTAGCGCACTATTCAGAGTATGGTGAACAGCGTAATGGGATACAAAAAGGTGATCAAAAAGTTAGATACACCTCAAAGTGATATCATTGAAAACAGATTATCTTGTGAAGATTGAGCCCTCACACACCATATAGATATATATGGAAAAAATATGGATATAAAAATATAATGATGCACAGATAAATGTCGTTTTCAAAGTTTTTATTATTTTGTAAATATAAAAACACAAGAAAAAACTCTATAAACTTGGCAACACTGTGATCTTACTGAACCGGAGAATGAAGATAACGTCATTTTTTTACTGGACAGGGAATAATGTAAAAACAAAATCTGTCAAACAATGGGGGAATAGTTTTTTTGTTAGTTTTTTTTTTCCAATTCCACCCTGTTTAGAATTTTCTCTCCAGCTTTCTACTAGATCACATCTAGAGAACTGTACTGACCCCTGATATATTTATACATAGTAATTAGATCTCCCCTCAGTCGTCTTTTTTCTAACGTGAATAACCCTAATTTTGATAATCTTTCAGGGTACTGTAGTTGCCCCATTCCAGCTATTACTTTAGTTGCCCTCCTCTGGACCCTCTCCAGCTCTGCTATGTCTGCCTTGTTCACTGGAGCCTAGAACTGTACACAGTACTCCATGTGTGGTCTGACTAATGATTTGTAAAGTAGTAGGAATATGTTCTCATCACGGGCATCTATGCTCCTTTTGATGCAACCCATTATCTTATTGGCCTTGGCAGCAGCTGCCTGACACAGTTTTTTGCAGCTTAGTTTGCTGTTTATTAAAATTCCTAGATCCTTTTCCATGTCAGTGTTACCGAGTGTTTTACCATTTAGTATGTACGGGTGACTTGCATTATTCCTTCCCATGTGCATAACTTTACATTTGTCAGTGTTAAACCTCATCTGCCACTTATCTGCCCAAGCCTGCAATCTATCCAGATCCCTCTGTAGTAATATACTGTCCTCTTCAGTGTTAATTATTTTACACAGTTTAGTGTCATCTGCGAAAATTGATATTTTACTATGCAAGCCTTCTACAAGATCATTAATAAATATATTGAAGAGAATAGGGCCCAATACTGACCCCTGAGGTACCCCACTAGTGACAGTGACCCAATCTGAGTATTTACCGTTAATAACCACCCTCTGTTTTCTATCATTGAGCCAGTTAATTACCCACTTACAGACGTTTTCTCCCAGTCCGAGCATTCTCATTTTATATACTAAACTTTTATGTGGTACAGTGTCAAATGCTTTGGAGAAGTCCAGATACACGACATCCTTTGATTCGCCGCTGTCAAGTCTAGAACTTACCTCCTCATAGAAACTGATTAAATTAGTTTGACATGACCGATCCCTCACGAAGCCATGCTGATATGGCGTTATTTGCTTATTTCCATTGAGATGCTCTAAGATAGCATCTCTCAGAAAACCTTCAAACAGTTTACCCACAACAGATGTTAAACTTACCGGCCTATAGTTTCCAGGCTCTGTTTTTGGACCCTTTTTGAATATTGGCACCTCATTTGCCATGCGTCAATCCTGTGGGACATTCCCTGTCAGTATAGAATCTGCAATTATCAGAAATAAGGGTCTGGCTATGACATTACTTAATTCCCTTAGGATACGGGGGTGTATGCCATCCGGTCCTGGCGATTTGTCTATTTTAATCTTTTTAAGTCGCTGTTGTACTTCTTCCTGGGTCAGACAGGACACTTTTAATGGGGAATTTATTTCAACATTCAGCCTTTCATCTGACAGTTTATTTTCCTCAGTGAATACATTGGAAAAAAAAAATATTTAACAGCTTTGCTTTCTCCTCGTCGCTCTCTGCGACTCCCCCCTCATTACACTTTAAAGGGCCGACACCTTCAGATTTACACTTTTTAACATTTATACAATTTTAGGGTTAGTTTTAGTTTTACTCTCTTTGGCAATTAATCTCTCGGTCTCTAGTTTGGCCGCTTTTATTTGTTTTTTACATGTTCTATTTTTTTCCTTATAGTTTTTCAGTGCTTCCGTGCTACCCTCCTGTTTTAGTGTTTTATATGCTTTCTTTTTGTCATTTATTGCTTTCTTTACAGTTCTGTTTATCCACATTGGTTTCTTTTTGTTCCTTAACCTTTTACAATGAGCTTTTAGGATGCTTTTAAAGATATCCCATTTTGTGGCTGTATTTTTATTTGTGAGGACTTTATCCCATTTAGTTAGGCCTATGGCCTCTCTTAGTTGGCTAAATTTAGCTTTTTTGAAGTTTGGTATTTTTGTTCCTCCCTGTAGAAACGCTCTTTTGAATGATAATTGGAAGGTTATTACTTTATGGTAACTATTTCCCAGGTGTCCCCCAACCTGCACGTCTGTTGTTCTGTCAGTTCTATTGGTTAATACTAAGTCCAGTATGGCCATCCCTCTAGTCGGGTCCTGAACCAGTTGGGAGAGGTAATTGTCTTTGGTTATTGCCAAGAACCTGTTTCTTTCATGAGATATACAAGTTTCAGTTTCCCAGTCTATAACTGGGTAGTTGAAGTCCCCCATAATAACCACCTCATTATGATTTGCCACCTTGTCTATCTCATTTAGTAGTAGATTTTCTGTGGACTCTAGTATATTAGGTGGTTTATAGTAAACTCCTATTACTAATTTATTGTTCTTTTTAGCTCCATATATCTCTACCCACAGTGACTCCACATGTTCATGTCCCTCACTTATATCTTCACGGAGTGTGGGCTTTGGACAGGACTTTACATAAAGGCAGACCCCTCCCCCTCTCCGGTTTTGACGATCCTTTCTAAACAGACTGTAACCTTGTACATTAACTGCCCAGTCATAGCTATCATCCAGCCATGTCTCAGTTATTCCCACTATGTCATAGTCCTCCTCACACATCACTAATTCCAGTTCACCAGTTTTATTAGTCAGGCTTCTGGGATTAGTATACATACATTTGAGAGGTTTATGTATATTTTTTACCCTACACCTTTCCTTCTTAGTGAAAAAAGAAAAAATATATTTGCCGGTCAGCGCTGCAGTTATATATTTTAAAGCCTTTTGTGGCGTGTATTAGTGGAGAGAGAAAAAAATATATTTGCCGTTCAGCGGTGCAGTTATGTTCTAAAGCCCTTTTTGCCCTGTATTTGTGGCAAAAGAAAAATATATTCGCCGTTCAGCATTGCACTTATATGTTGAAAATCCTTTTGTGTTGTGGAAAAGTGGAAAAAAATTAAGGCCTAATTGCAGTTCAGCGGTGCAGAGATACAGGGTGGGCCATTTATATGGATACACCTTAATAAAATGGGAATGGTTGGTGATATTAACTTCCTGTTTGTGGCACATTAGTATATGTGAGGGGGGAAACTTTTCAAGATGGGTGGTGACCATGGTGGCCATTTTGAATTCGGCCATTTTGAATCCAACTTTTGTTTTTTCAATAGGAAGAGGGTCATGTGACACATCAAACTTATTGGTAATTTCACACAAAAAACAATGGTGTGCTTGGTTTTAATGTAACTTTATTCTTTCATGAGTTATTTACAAGTTTCTGACCACTTATAAAATGTTTTCAATGTGCTGCCCATTGTGTTGAATTGTCAATGCAACCCTCTTCTCCCACTCTTCACACACTGATAGCAACACCGCAGGAGAAATGCTAGCACAGGCTTCCAGTATCCGTAGTTTCAGGTGCTGCACATCTCGTATCTTCACAGCATAGACAATTGCCTTCAGATGACCCCAAAGATAAAAGTCTAAGGGAGTCAGATCGGGAGACCTTGGGGGCCATTCAACTGGCCCACGACGACCAATCCACTTTCCAGGAAACTGTTCATCTAGGAATGCTCGGACCTGACATCCATGTGGTGGTGCACCATCTTGCTGGAAAAACTCAGGGAACGTGCCAGCTTTAGTGCATAAAGAGGGAAACACATCATCATGTAGCAATTTTGCATATTCAGTGGCCTTGAGGTTTCCATTGATGAAGAATGGCCCCACTATCTTTGTACCCCATATACCACACCATACCATCAATTTTTTTGTTCTAACAGTCTTGGAGGGATCTTTCCAATGTGGGTTAGTGTCAGACCAATAGCGGTGGTTTTGTTTGTTAACTTCACCATTCACATAAAAGTTTGCCTCATCACTGAACAAAATCTTCTGCGTAAACTGAGGGTCCTGTTCCAATTTTTGTTTTGCCCATTCTGCAAATTCAGTGCGCCGATCTGGGTCATCCTCGTTGAGATGCTGCAGTAGCTTGAGATTTCATGCGTCCACATTTTGGCAAATCCAACACTAAACCAGTTTCACGAAACTTAACAAGCAGTTTGCTAACTGTAGCATGGGAGATGGGTGGTCTCGTAGGGTGTCTTGCATTGAAATCTGCTGCAATGACCCAGTTACTGCGTTCACCAGACATCAACACAATTTCTATCAGCTCCTTACGTGTTAACCTCGGCGACATGTGAATGGCTATAAACAAAGAGAAACGTGTAAATAACTCATGAAAGAATAAAGTTACGTTAAAACCAAGCACACCATTGTTTTTCGTGTGAAATTCCCAATAAGTTTGATGTGTCACATGACCCTCTTCCTATTGAAAAAACAAAAGTTTGATTCAAAATGGCCAACTTCAAAATGGCCGTCATGGTCACCACCCATCTTGAAAAGTTTCCCCCCCTCACATATACTAATGTGCCACAAACAGGAAGTTAATATCACCAACCATTCCCATTTTATTAAGGTGTATCCATATAAATGGCCCACCCTGTATATTCTAGAGCCCTTTTTGCTCTGTATTAGTGGCAAAAGATAAATATATTTGCCATTCAGCGTTGCACTTATCTGTTAAAAAGCCTTGTGTAGTGTAAAAGTGGAAGAAAATAAGGGCCTATTTGGCGTTTATTGATGCAGTTATATGTGGTAAAGCACCATTTTCTAAGATCAGTAAACAGCGGGAAGCAAATAGAGGTGGCTCAACTCCGCTGCTCTGTCTCTTGTGAAGTCAATGTGTCCAACTACCCTCTCACGATTTACAGCAAATAAATTATTTTCATGTAGAGATCCAAGAAATATGTTGGAGGTATGCAGTGTATGCAAGCAATGTGCGACCCCTCTCAACACTCTCACGCTGTTCTGCATCTGGTTTGCCTGGGTGAACTGAGTCACACATGGGAGGAACTGCTCCGTGTCCTTTATAAAGAAATCAAATCCTGACTTTCTCCGTGACAACTCAAAATCAATACCATTGTGACCGACAACAGAAAGAACATGGTGTTGGCGCTGCATCAAGGAGGGCTGAGCCATGCGCCCTGTATGGCGCACGTGTTCATTCTGGTTGTAAAGCGGTTCCTGAAGTCTTCCCCCCATCTGCAAGACATCCTAAAAATGGACAGGAAATTTTGCATGCACTTCAGCCACTTGTGCACCGCAAAGCACACTCTCCTTGAGCTGCAGCGTCAGAACGGCATCCCTCTACATAGGCTGATATGCAACGCTTCCACCCGTTGGAATTCCATTCTCCATATGTTGGACCGACTATACGAACAGAGAAAGGCCATAAACGATTTCTTGATGAACCAAGCGGACAGGAGAACTACCCTGTGTAACTTTGATGTCAGCTAGTGGCAGCTCATGCATGACACATGCCATTTGCTCTGGTCCTTTGAGGAGGCCACGTTATTTGTCAGTCGCCAGGACTACAGGATGAACAACAACATTCCACTGCTTCATGTCCTGGAACAGATGCTGGTAAATCTGGCTGTTTAGGGGACTGGAGACGTGGCGCCTATATCTCACAGCCACATGAGCCCTGTGGGGGCTGAACTGAAGGAGGAGGACATTGGAGCACAAGCAATGTGAAGCGAAGTGGGTAGTTTTTCTACACAGGTAACTGGAGAGGAGGATCAGGAGCAGCCGGAAGAGCTACAGGGCGATGAAGAAGACGAGGCAGAAGACACAGACACACCGTGGCAGTATGCAGTGGAGATGGAGGCAAGGAGTCCCTCCGAGTCACTTGCGCAAATGGCCCGCTGAATGCTCAGTTGCTTCGATAGTGACAGACAAATTGTCACCATTCGGCAGACGGATGACTATCTCCCACTAACTATCTGTATTATATATATGAGCTAACTAACTATCTAATGTAATTGAATAAGGATTCAGATGATTTAGCAAAGCACAGAACACAGCAATGACACTGCTCTCTCTTAGAACTGCAAAAAAACAGCAGAAAGTGGCTGCTGGGGAGTTTCCTATATAGTAAGGGGTAGGAAACTTTCCTTTTGGTTGCTAGGGATGTTGCTAAGCTCAGACAAAGATATTGCAGCCTTCTCATTGGCCCACAAGCAAGAAGCAGTGAGGTTACTGATGAGAAAAAATCTAGAATATTCGCGACTATGAAGATATAGCACCATATTCTAGATCTTTGCGAATTCTTGAAGTGCCGATATTCGCAATAAAAATTAGCAATTAGAATATTCGCGATTAACACTACTACACACTATATCACCTTGCCACTCTGTGGCCTCCTGATGCTGCTGCCAACTCCACACTTTGTCATTGTGCCACTCTGTGGCCTTTTGATGCTGCTACCACCTCCAAACTCTGTCATTGTGCCACTCTGTGGCCTCCTGATGCTGCCACCACCTCCACACTATGTCATTGTGCCACTCTGTGGCCTCCTGATGTTGCCGCAACCTCCAGAATCTGTCATTGGGCCACTCTGTGGTCTCCTCATGCTGTTCCCACCATACCCACTTCATAACTGGCCACTATTTAGCCTTTTTGGATTGGATGACATCATTATTTATTTGACTCTTCTTCTGATCTGTCAGAAGGAAGGAAAAATAAGACGCACAATGGATCCTCTCTGTGTAGCAGCTGTAAGGCCTGTAGGGTCCAATCAGAATTGGCTCATGATTTAGGAGTGGGTACAAAACACAGAAGACATGCAAATATTTAATTCACGGGTCATCTCTGTTTTGGATCCACTCCAGTTTTTTTGGGCATTAGCAATACTGATGGATTACTGACCAAATGCTGAGCGAGTGAAGGCGGATGCTCCACAGACAGGATCCGTTTTTTCTGGGTTATAGTTCTGACGGATCAGAGAAACGGCGAAATAATCAGTGATGTCAACACAAACTTACTGTTGCCACCCTCTCCACCCTGTCCGGGGGCTTAACTTGTATAAGCATTTAATAGAACAGGTTCTGTAAACAGCTACGTGGAATCAGCTGACGACGGTGTTACTACAAGGCACAGTGTTCTACACAACTGTAAAGGATCTCTAGCCAGGAAATTTGCTCATCTCTAATCACATCCAACATTAAATGATACCTTTAGAAAGGACATGTTTTCCTACAAAAAACAAGCCCTGATATTGCTAAATTAATGGAAAATTTTTAAAAAAGTAATGGCTTCTGAAAGGCAGGGAACAAAAAGCAAAACAGAAAAGAGCTGTGCCACGAAGGGTTTAAAGAGAGATATACAGTCAGGTCAATAAATATTGGGACATCAAGGCAATTCTAACATTGTTGGCTCTATACACCACCACAATGGATATGAAATTAAATAAAGAAGATGTACTTTAAAGGGAACCTGTCACCAGTTTTATGGTGTCCTAACTAAGGGCAACATAAATAAGTGACTGATTCTCTTAGCACAATGCTGGGTCACTTTCTTTAATTGACCCAGTCAATCTGCCAACATCTTGTATTGAAAAGCTCCAGCTGATAATGATGAGTCATGAATATTCATGAGCTCCTGACTCTCCCCGCCCACCTGCTGCTGAATGACAGTTTGTTTCCATATGAACCAGCAGCAGGTGGGCAGGGGAGTGGCTATAGCTCTGAATTACATATACGCTGGACTCAATGACATCACACCGGACTCCAATCAGCTCATTAGCATGCGGCATGCGGCATCTTTGTGTGTATATTATGAGGTAACCATCTGTCACACCAGTAAGTGAATACATCTAAGGTACTTTTTAGTAGTTAATGATTGTATATAATTAGTTAGATTATAATCAAATATCCACATGACAGGTTCCCTTTAACTGCAGACTGTCAGCTTTAATTTGAGGGTATTTACATCCAAAACAGGTGAACGGTGTAGAAATTACAACAGTTTGCATATGTGCCTCCCACTTGTTAAGGGACCAAAACTAATGGGACAGAATAATAATCATAAATTAAACTTTCACTTTTTAATACTTGGTTGCAAATCCTTTGCAGTCAATTACAGCCTGAAGTCTGGAACGCATAGACATCACCAGACGCTGGGTTTCATCCCTGGTGATGCTCTGCCAGGCCTCTACTGCAACTTTCTTCAGTTCCTGCTTGTTCTTGGGGCATTTTCCCTTCAGTTTTGTCTTTAGCAAGTAAAATGCATGCTCAATCGGATTCAGGTCAGGTGATTGACTTGGCCATTGCAGAACTTTCCACTTCTTTCACTTAAAAAACTCTTTGGTTTCTTTTGCAGTATGCTTTGGGTCATTGTCCATCTGCACTGTGAAGCGCCGTCCAATGAGTTCTGAAGCATTTGGCTGAATATGAGCAGATAATATTGCCTGAAACACTTCAGAATTCATTCTGCTGCTTCTTTTGTCAGCAGTCACATCATCAATAAATACAAGAGAACCAGTTCCATTGGCAGCCATACATGCCCACGCCATGACACTACCACCACCATGCTTCACTGATGAGGTGGTATGCTTAGGATCATGAGCAGTTTCTTTCCTTCTCCATACTCTTCTCTTCCTATCACTCTGGTACAAGTTGATCTTGGTCTCATCTGTTCATAGGATGTTGTTCCAAAACTGTGAATGCTTTTTTAGATGTCCTTTGGCAAACTCTAATCTGACCTTCCTGTTTTTGAGGCTCACCAATGGTTTACATCTTGTAGTGGACCCTCTGTGATCTGTATCTCTCTGGTGAAGTATTCTCTTGATTGTTGACTTTGACACACATACACCTACCTCCTGGAGAGTGTTCTTGATCTGGCTAACTGTTGTGAAGAGTGTTTTCTTCATCAGGGAAAGAATTCTTCGGTCATCCACCACAGTTGTTTTTCGTGGTCTTCCGGGTCTTTTGGTGTTGCTGAGCTCACCAGTGCGTTCCTTCTTTTTAAGAATGTTCCAAACAGTTGTTTTGGCCACGCCTAATGTTTTTGCTATCTCTATCATGGGTTTGTTTTGTTTTTTCAGCCTAATGACGGCTTGCTTCACTGATAGCGACAGCTCTTTGGATCTCATCTTTGGATCTTGAGAGTTGACAGCAACAGATTCCAAATGCAAATAGCACACTTGAAATGAACACTGGACCTTTTATCTGCTCATTGTAATTGGGATAATGAGGGAATAACACACACCTGGCCATGGAACAGCTGAGAAGCCAATTGTCCTATTACTTTTGGTCCCTAACAAGTGGGAGGCACATATGCAAACTGTTGTAATTCCTACACCGTTCACCTGATTTGGATGTAAATACCCTCAAATTAAAGCTGACATTTTAAATCCATTGTGGTGGTGCATAGAGCCAAAAATGATAGAATTGTTTTGATGTCCCAATATTTATGGACCTGACTGTATAGGCATAATTCTGTTAAAAGGTATTTTATAGCACATTTTTTGCATAGGGAACCTCTGCTGTTTGTATTTGCTTTACTAAATGCACTAGAAGGGGAACTTGCTCTTCCACTGTCAGGGGGGTAGGGAAGGAGAACATCCTGGAATAGATGTCAGCAATGCTGCTAGATGGGCACTGTAGTCTGTTACCCACACTGGCTGCTTCTGAAAACAAGCCCACTTTTACTGCACTGTGAAGAAACATATAGGGAAAACAGTGTAACAAAAAGGCAATTATACATTAGAATTATTGTTGAGCGGATAGAGCTTCGGGTCCTAGATTCAAAGTCGATTCGCTCCAAACTTCGTTGGTCTCCGTACAGCATTAAAATGTATGCATTCCGGTGAAGTGAGGTGAGGTGAGTCGGACGTAGGTGTTTTAAAATGGTTTTAAAGTTAAAAAATCTAATCCTGAAGTTATTCACCAAAGTGTCGATGGAGACTTTGGTGATAACTCTCTTTGCCTCGATGGAGACCATAAATTTAAATACTGTATGGAGACTAATCTCCATACAGCATTCAAACAAAGTATTGACCGAAGTGACTTCGGATCTATGATCCAAAGCTCGCTGTGCTCAACACTAATTATTATTATAACTATTAGATTATTAGTTTTTACTATGATTCAGTTAACCAAGGTCCATAAATGTTAACAATTCTTGTACAACTTAGGCTACTTTCACACTAGTGTTTTTTGCGGATCCGTCATGGATCTGCAAAAATGCTTCTGTTACAATAATACAACCACCTGCCACGGTTATGAATGGATCCGGTTGTATTATGTCTTCTATAGCCATGATGGATCAGTCTTGAACAACATTGAAATTCAATGGGGGACGGATCCGTTTTCTATTGTTGCCAGATTGTGTCAGAGAAAACGTATCCATCCCCATTGACTTACATTGTGTGTCAGGATGGATCCGTTTGGCTCCGCTTAGTCAGGCGGACAGCAAAATGCTGCATGCAACGTTTTGGTGTCCGCCTCTAGAGCAGAATGGTGACTGAACGGAGGCAAACTAATGCATTCTGAGCATTCAGAATGCATTAGGGCAAAACTGATCCGTTTTGGACCGCTTTTGAGAGCCCTGAACGAATCTCACAAACGGAAAGCCAAAACGCTAGTGTGAAAGTAGCCTTATCATCATTGCATCTGGTTTCATGGCTGCTTGTCTTTTTCTATGGGCAAACATTCACACAACCTTCATTGAGCCATACTGTACCTCTGTGTCTTTCCAATTACAGAAGCATACAGCTATATCATTCATTTAATTATGGAGGAATTCTGCCTGTAATCATTACTTATGTAGGGAGAATACCTTCATAGCATGGTACAAAGTCATGATGGCATAGTAGGGAGCTATAATGATGTGCGGCTAAACAGGATCTCTGCACAAGACTCTTTCATGTGCATGAGACCTAAGATATATATATATATAGTGATGAAAAACGGACAGCACTCCAAGTAAAAAGCAATGGTGTTTATTCACCCATGTGGATGGCAACGTTTCAGCTCATACAAGAGCCTTTTTCAAGCTTGGCTCACATGGGTGAATAAACACCATTGCTTTTTACTTGGAGTGCTGTCCATTTTTCATCACTATTCATTTGGGGTAAGCAGCTACATCCCTGGACTTAGCACCCACATTGCTTTTTTTCCAGTGCCACCATCATTTTCTCTTTTTATATATATATATATTAGGACTGAGTTATCAAAACTGTTTTATAGAAACCTCTACTGTTATTTCTTAATCTGCTGTGTTAAGGAGAAAAATAAACTGAACTACTATAATGCTTGGGTAGCTTAAAAGACACACATCCAGAATATCTAATTTTACCTTTCTATTCATGTGCATTCCCCTGCAGTAAGAATGCAAAGGATTCAGGCTCTGAAGAATCCTCCTTATTATATAAGAACGCTTAGGAGGCCTCAATATGATTTAGCGTACAGTGCACTGACCCTGGGCTCATTTTCTGTGGGGGAATGCAAGCACTGATCAATGTGTTTAGAATGTACAGTCGTGGCCAAAAGTTTTGAGAATGACACAAATATTAGTTTTCACAAAGTTTGCTGCTAAACTGCTTTTAGATCTTTGTTTCAGTTGTTTCTGTGATGTAGTGAAATATAATTACACGCACTTCATACGTTTCAAAGGCTTTTATCGACAATTACATGACATTTATGCAAAGAGTCAGTATTTGCAGTGTTGGCCCTTCTTTTTCAGGACCTCTGCAATTCGACTGGGCATGCTCTCAATCAACTACTGGGCCAATTCCTGACTGATAGCAACCCATTCTTTCATAATCAGTTCTTGGAGTTTGTCAGAATTAGTGGGTTTTTGTTTGCCCACACGCCTCTTGAGGATTGACCACAAGTTCTCAATGGGATTAAGATCTGGGGATTTTCCAGGCCATGGACCCAAAATGTCAACGTTTTGGTCCACGAGCCACTTAGTTATCACTTTTGCCTTATGGCACGGTGCTCCATCGTGCTGGAAAATGCATTGTTCTTCACCAAACTGTTGCTGGATTGTTGGAAGAAGTTGCTGTTGGAGGGTGTTTTGGTACCATTCTTTATTCATGGCTGTGTTTTTGGGCAAAATTGTGAGTTATCCCACTCCCTTGGATGAGAAGCAACCCCACACATGAATGGTCTCAGGATGCTTTACTGTTGGCATGACACAGGACTGATGGTAGCGCTCACCTTTTCTTCTCCGGACAAGCCTTTTTCCAGATGCCCCAAACAATCGGAAAGTGGCTTCATCAGAGAAAATGACTTTGCCCCAGTCCTCAGCAGTCCATTCACCATACTTTCTGCAGAAGATCAATCTGTCCCTGATGGGTTTTTTTTGGAGAGAAGTGGCTTCTTTGCTGCCCTTCTTGACACCAGGCCATCTTCCAAAAGTCTTCGCCTCACTGTGCGTGCAGATGCGCTCACACCTGCCTGCTGCCATTCCTGAGCAAGCTCTGCACAGGTGGCACTCCGATCCCGCAGCTGAATGCTCTTTAGGAGACGATCCTGGCGCTTGCTGGACTTTCTTGGACGCCCTGAAGCCTTCTTAACAAGAATTGAACCTATTTCCTTGAAGTTCTTGATGGTCCTATAAATTGTTGATTGAGGTGCAATCTTAGTAGCCACAATATCCTTGCCTGTGAAGCCATTTTTATGCAACACAATGATGGCTGCACGCGTTTCTTTGCAGGTCACCATGGTTAACAATGGAAGAACAATGATTTCAAGCATCACCCTCCTTTTAACATGTCAAGTCTGCCATTTTAACCCAATCAGCCTGACATAGTGATCTCCAGCCTTGTGCTCGTCAACATTCTCACCTGAGTTAACAAGACGATTACTGAAATGATCTCAGCAGGTCCTTTAATGACAGCAATGAAATGCAGTGGAAAGTTTTTTTGGGGATTAAGTTAATTTCCATGGCAAAGAAGGACTATGCAATTCATCTGATCATAACATCTCTTCATAACATTCTGGAGTATATGCAAATTGCTAAGTTAATAAGTTAAATAATCATTTTGGTTCAGTAGAATTTGATAAAAAGCTATTTTTAAAATATGCAAATTACCTTGCTACCAGCAAGTAGGGCGGCTACTTACTGGTAGCAGCCGCTTCCTCCGATCCTAATGACGCCCCCTCCGCATTGTGATTGACAGGGCCAGGGAACGGAATCGTTCTCTGCTGGCCCTGCCTGTTAGCATTCAAAATCTGGCGCCTGCGCCGCGGCCGTACCCATCTTCAATCTGCGCAGGCGCACTGAGAGGCGGCCACTCGCTCGGCCGCTCCATCCTCAATGCGCCTGCGCCGATAATGTCACATCTACACCCGGCGCAGGCGCATTGAGGAGCGAGCGGCCGCCTCTCAGTGCGCCTGCGCAGATTGAAGATAGGTACGGCCGCGGCGCAGGCGCCAGATATTGAATGCAAACAGGCAGGGCCAGCAGAGAACGATTCCGTTCCCTGGCCCTGTCAATCACAATGCGGAGGGGGCATCATTAGGATCGGAGGATGCGGCTGCTACCAGCAAGTAGCCGCCCTACTTGCTGGTAGCAAGGTAATTTGCATATTTTAAAAATAGCTTTTTATCAAATTCTACTGAACCAAAATGATTATTTAACTTATGTATGCAGAGCTCGCAGTATAGGGATTATTAGTAAACAAAAAAAAAAAAACGGTTTAGTGGGGTGACAGAAGCCCTTTAAGCAGCAACTTTTCCAATTTCCAATATTTATGTAATTCTCAAAACTTTTGGCCACGACTGTACAGAACCATAAACAATATTGATAGCTCAACATGTTATATAGATATCCATACTGGATCACTATCACAAGACTATAATGGACTTTATATGAACTTTTCAATTAGGTTACGACATACATATCCCCACTAGTTCAATGTCAAAAGGTTATGATCAACATTATACAGGCTTTTTATTTAGGCTGCAAACTTCAATAAAACTTTTAAAAAATAAATAGCTGTGTAAGACACACAACACAATTTTATTTCATGTCAAGTCAGCAGAAGTCAAATGAATAAAACAAATGAATAGAAGGTAAAATACTTTTTGAGCATTTTATTGAGGAGATTGTGAAGTCCATTAGACTTCTTAATATTGGCAAATTGTAATTAGGTAGCAGAATATTTGTTTAGCCCAAGACTCATTAAACATCACCTTTGGGTTTCACCTAATTACAAGCTTACAACATTTCTCTTGTATAGGTCTGAATTTTAATCGAACATAATTAAAGTGAGGTTTCAAGGGTTTTTGGGACCTATTCAGTGGAAAATCAATTCAATCTAAAACTTCTCCAAAAGTCCACAATATTAATAATATGTATAAAAGTATAATTTTTCAGGAATTAGATTGTCGAACTTAATAGTATTTTTTTTTAATTGTCTTAAAATACATCTATAATTATATGATTGGAGTAACAGAAAGTAAATTTGCTCTTAAAGGGAACCTGTCACCGGGATTTTGGGTATAGAGCTGAGGACATGGGTTGCTAGATGGCCGCTAGCACATCCGCAATACCCAGTCCCTATAGCTCTGTGTGCTTTTATTGTGTAAAAAAAACTATTTGATACATATGCAAATTAACCAGAGATGAGTCAGAGCTTGAAAATATGACTCTTCTCTGGTCACACAAGTATGATATTACTCTTTTATGTTAATTTGCATAAAAGGCAGGAAGTACAAAAATGCATAATACTTATTGATTTTGTCTGCAAATGAAATTAAAAGTGTAATTTATATGTTTAGGGTAACACAATGAACATTTAGAAACACTCAGTCAGGGTAGCATAGTAGAGGTGACAGGTTACCTTTAAATATACAACTACACAATAAAACAAGATTTCATTTCTTTATCATGATAATTTTCCAGACTTCTAAAATCTATCCGATGACCATCCAAACACGTCCTAAATGCACAAGAAGTGCAATTATACTTATTTGTTTTGGTTTCACTTTGTTTTGGGTTCAAAAAGGTGGGCTCTGAGTGTCCAGAGTCCACCCGTAGAGGGAGGGGTACTGTCACCGCCAGTTCTGTGAGAAGGTCTGTTAGACGTTCTTCTCTACTTCTTGCATGACATTCTTTGTTTTGGTTTCACTTTGTCATCTCCTTTCCTTCTCCCGGCTGTCACCTATTTACACTAATTGTCTCCCTTTATATTCCCTCCCATACTGCCTCACTTTGCGGTTTATACTACTTCCTGGATGAGTTGTTCACTGCTGGAGGCTGCTACTGCTGATTCCTCAGATAAGTCTTTTTCCTTTATTTGTGTTTCCTTGCTGGCTTGATTCTAGGTGACCCTGACTCCGTCCGTATTAAGTGCAGGCAGCCGGTGGTCGTGTCCCCTCACTATTATAGGGTTTTTAGGTGTCACACAGTATTAGGTACGTGGGCATGCAATCGTCAACCATAAAGACCTTTGCATGGGCATAGCAGTTAGGGAGAGCTCTAGGGGTTTTATAGGGCTCACCCATATGCTCTTTAGTTTGGGATCAAGCCAGTCGGATGTTTATTTATAAGTTCCTCTCTTATAGCAGATTTCAGCGGCTGCAAACATGGTGGAGGAGTTGTTTTTCTCCTATCAGACACCTGCTCCTACAGCTCAACTCCACTTCCACCCTCCATCAAGCTCACCTCATTTGAAGTACACTCTGTTCGCATCAAATCTCCATCCAACCTCCAAGTAGCTGTCATGTTCTGCCCCCCTGGCCCAGCCACCATCTTTCTTGACCACTTTAACACCTGGCTCCTACACTTTCTGCCGACATCCCCACTATCATCATGGGTGACTTCAACATCCCTATTGACACCTGCCACTCAGCCGCCTCTAAACTCCTATAACTCTCTTCCTCCTTCAGCCTCTCGCAGTGGTCTTCCGCTCCCACCCACTGAGATGGTCACACTCTAGATCTTATCTTTACCCGCCTCTGCTCCCTATCTAACCTTTCTGATTCGCCTCTCCCCCTATCCGACCACAACCTACTCACCTTCTCTTCACTTGTCTCTTCTGCTGCTCCCCCGGTCCACACACTAACACACCCCCGCAGGAACCTTAAACATCTTGACTTTCACTTGCTTTCTGACTCTCTTCTTCCACTTTCTACCATTTTTTCCCTCCAAGACCCAGATACTGTCACCACCCTATATAACACCACAATAAGTACAGCTCTGGACTCAGTTGCCCCCTCACACACAATAAAACCCCAAAAATCTACAGACAACAACACAGCAACAGGCACAGCAACCTGACCAAAAAACTCAGACAAGCTTCCAGGACTGCAGAACGGCAATGGAAGAAATCCCATTCTAAGGATCATGTAACCGCATACAAGCAATCCCTCCTCATTTTGAAATACTCACTCGCTGATGCAAAACACTCCTACTTCTCATCTCTCATATCTTCTCTGTCCCACAGCCCTAAACAACTTTTTAACACATTTAACTCCCTTCTCCGTCCCCCAGCGCCCCCACCCTCTCCTCTCATCTCAGCTAAGGACTTTGGCACATACTTCAAACAAAAGATACTCAACTTTAGAGAAAGCTTCAGTGCACAGTCCACACAGACCCTCTACACAACTGTTCAGTCCTCTTCTCCCAAAACCAGCTTCTCCACCATTACAGAAGAAAAACTCACCACTCTACTCTCCAGATCACATCCCACCACCTGTGCACTTGACCCAATCCCATCCCACCTCATCCCCAACCTCACCACAGTGTTTATCACAGCCCTAACTCATCTCTGCAACCTATCACTAACCTCTGGTGTCTTCCCCTCTGCTTTTAAACATGCTACCATTACACTCATCCTCAAAAAGCCTTCACTTGACCCATCTGCTTTGTCCAGTTATAGTCCCATATCATTTCTTCCATTTGCCTCAAAGCTACTTGAGCAACATGTCCATTCTGAACTGTCCTCTCACCTCTCCTTCTGCTCCCTCTCTGACCGCCTACAATCTGGTTTCCGACCCCACCAGTCAACTGAGACTGCCCTTACCAAAGTCACCAATAACCTACTAACAGCCCAAACCAGAAAACATTACTCTGTCCTCCTTCTCCTTGACCTGTCCTTTGCCTTTGCCACTGTCGTCCACTCCCTTCTGTTACAAACTCTCTCATCTCTTGGCGTCACTGACCTGGCCCTCTCCTAGATCACATCATACTTCACAGAATGGACATTTAGTGTCTCCCACTCTCACACCACCTCCTTGTCTTATTTATTACCTCTCTGTTGGTGTCCTGAAAGGCTCTGTCTTAGGACCCCTGCTCTTCTCTATCTAGACTTTTGGCCTGGGACAGCTCATAGAGTCCCGTGGCTTTCATTATCACTTTTATGCTGATGACACACAAATCTAGCTCTCTGGCCCAGACATCACCACCCTACTATCCAGAATCTCACAATGCCTAACTTCCATATCCTCCTTCTTCTCCTCTCGCTTTCTAAAACTTAACATGGATAAAACAGAATTCATCATCTTTCCCCCATCCTGCTCAACCCCCCCAACAGACCTATTTATTACAATCAGTGGCTGCACACTCACCCGGTCAACCAAGTCTGCTGCCCTGGAGTGACCTTGGATTCTGCCCTCTGCATCCGACCACACATCCAAGCCCTTTCCACCACCTGCCGCCTCCAACTCAAAAACATCTCCCGCATCCGCGCTTTCCTCAACTTTGAGTCTGCAAAACGAATTGTACATGCCCTCATCATCTCCCACCTAGACTTCTGCAACAGTCTTCTCTGTGGCCTTCCATCTAGCACTCTCGCACCCCTCCAATCTATCCTCAACTATGCTGCACAACTGATCCACCTCACACCCTGTTACTCCTCTGCCTCTCCACTCTGCCAATCCCTTTACTGGCTCCCCATTGCCCAATGAATTCAGTTCAAAATACTAACAAATACATACAAGGCTGTCCATAACCTGTCCCCTCCCTACATCTCTGAGCTACTTTCCCGATATATCCCCACACACAATCTCTGATCCTCACAAGACCTCCTTCTCTCCTGTCCTCTTATCACCTCTTCCCACAATCACCTCCAAGATCTCTCCCGTACATCCCCCATTCTCTGGAACTCGCTACCCCAATATCAGACTCTCACCTACTGTGGAATCCTTCAAAATAAACCTAAAAACCCACCTCTTCAGACAAGCCTACAACCAATGACCCTGCTGCCTCTATACCACCATGACCAGCTTCACCCTCACCTACTGTGTCCTTCTCCCATACCATGTAGATTTTATGCCCTCATGGGAAGGGCCCTTTTTCCTTCTGTACCAGTTTGTAACTTGCCTTGTTCATGCTTAGTTCAATTGTCTGTATTATGTATGTATACCCCTTTTCATATGTACAGCGCTATGGAATGAATGGCGCTTTAATAATAATAAATAATAATAATATGTTTACATTTGTACCTTGACATATTTCTTGTTGGATGTTTCTTTATGTTTCTATTGGTTTAACATAAATAATTAAACTTTGTATCTGTTTTTACGAAAAAGTGACTATAAACAATAAAAACAATCTTAAAAAAAATAATAAATAAGGAGCCTGTCATCTCCCTGCTTGACAGAGTGGAGAGAAAATTCGGAACCAGCTACTAGATAAATGCAAAGCTGTGCAGGAAAAATGGCTGAATATTTTTAATAAAGACCAATTGAAAAAATAATTTTAGCTCAAAATGAGTACAACGCAATAATAAGGACAAAAATTACCACCATAGGTGTACATATATTTTAATCAACAGTTTGAAACCTGCATAACTGTGACATTTTTTAAAATCCCAGTAACATGGAAGACCTTGAGGTCTCCTACCAGGCAAATGATTTGTCGGCTTCACCATCAGAAGATGGGCTCCATGGCAGTCCTGAGCTTGGGCTCCACGTGACATGGTCCCACACATCTCTATTCACCAGTCATGCTAAATTTAGACCTTGGCTGCACAGCCAAGGCTCACCATGCTCTGAGTCTGCCCCAACTGCTTCTCCGGGAGACCTTGATGTAGTGGTAGCAGGCCTCAGAAACTTTCAGACTTCTGATAAGCCTGCATCAGTAAATCTCCTCAAAGATATTATGGTCACATTTGGAAGGTCCATATAGCCTAACTGATAAATCCACAGCAAGATATCATAATGGAGCTGGCTACTAGGGTGTTACATGTGGAGGTAAAAATGGGTGAGTTCACCACCTCTCATAATCAACTTATTCATGCTCACAATGACCTAACTTAGAAAACTGAACTATGTAATGAAAAATAAACTCATTTATCTGGAAGACCAGTCTCACTGGAATAATATTAAATTCCATGGTGTTCCTAAAGAGTTTAAACCTATCTACAAGCTATGATGAAACTCCTGCTCCCACCTCTTTCTGAATGGGACCTCATGATTGATAAGATCCACAGAGTGGCATGTCCTAAATATCTTCCAAGCTAATTTGCATGAGCAAATGATCATTTTATTATTGGCAATAATTACCGTATTTTTCGCCCTATAAGACGCACTCCCCCTCCCAAAAGTGTGTGGGGGGAATAGCCGTGCGTCTTATGGGGCGAATGCTGAATTTTTCCGAATTTTCAATACGCCATGCCGCGCGGTGGGTGTATCAGCTGAGAGGGAGGAGGGGCTGGGGACCGGCATCTGCTTTTATAATGACAGTGGGGCCCGTGCAGTGACTGTATTCTACTACATGGACCCCGCTCACTGTATATAATCTTATCTATATTTGTAGGCATTGTTAATATAGTTCAGGGTAATCAGCGCCTGTATACTTACAAGCGCTCGTAGCAGAGAGGAGGAAGGAGGCAGGCTGGGAGGACGGGCGCTGGCAGCGTGAGTCACTACGTCACGCACCTGTGCCGCCCACTTTATGAATGAAGCAGGCCACTTTATGACTCACGCGGCCACTGCCCGTCCTCCCGGCCTGCCTCCTCCCTCCTCTCTGCTACGAGCGCTTGTAAGTACGGTATACAGGCACTGATTTTTCCCTGAACTTTTTTATATACAGTACAGACCAAAAGTTTGGACACACCTTCTCATTCAAAGAGTTTTCTTTATTTTCATGACTATGAAGGCATCAAAACTATGAATTAACACATGTGGAATTATATACATAACAAACAAGTGTGAAACAACTGAAAATATGTAATATTCTAGGTTCTTCAAAGTAGCCACCTTTTGCTTTGATTACTGCTTTGCACACTCTTGGCATTCTCTTGATGAGCTTCAAGAGGTAGTCACCTGAAATGGTCTTCCAACAGTCTTGAAGGAGTTCCCAGAGATGCTTAGCACTTGTTGGCCCTTTTGCCTTCACTCTGCGGTCCAGCTCACCCCAAACAATCTCGATTGGGTTCAGGTCCGGTGACTGTGGAGGCCAGGTCATCTGGCACAGCACCTCATCACTCTCCTTCATGGTCAAATAGCCCTTACTTTTAAAGTTTTCCCAATTTTTCGGCTGACTGACCTTCATTTCTTAAAGTAATGATGGCCACTCGTTTTTCTTTACTTAGCTGCTTTTTTCTTGCCATAATACAAATTCTATCTATTCAGTAGGACTATCAGCTGTGTATCCACCTGACTTCTCCTCAACGCAACTGATGGTCCCAACCCCATTTATAAGGCAAGAAATCCCGCTTATTAAACCTGACAGGGCACACCTGTGAAGTGAAAACCATTTCAGGGGACTACCTCTTGAAGCTCATCAAGAGAATGCCAAGAGTGTGCAAAGCAGTAATCAAAGCAAAAGGTGGCTACTTTGAAGAACCTAGAATATGACATATTTTCAGTTGTTTCACACTTGTTATGTATATAATTCCACATGTGTTAATTCATAGTTTTGATGCCTTCAGTGTGAATCTACAATTTTCATAGTCATGAAAATAAAGAAAACTCTTTGAATGAGAAGGTGTGTCCAAACTTTTGGTCTGTACTGTATATATATATATATATATATATATATATATTTTATATATTAACTTTGCCTACAATTATAGATAAGATTATATACAGTGAGCGGGGCCCGTGTAGTAGAATACAGTCACTGCACGGGCCCCGCTGTCATTATAAAACCAGATGATTCCCCCACCCCCTGTATTGGGGGTCATGCACACCGCAGGGACACTATTATGGGGGGGGATCTGTGGATGACACATAGCATAAGATGTTATATATGTCATCCACAGATCCACCCCCATAACAGTGTCACCCACAGATCCCCCATAACAGTGCGCCACCCACAGACCCCCATAACAGTGCGTCATCCACAGATCCCCCATAATAATGTCATCCACAGACCACCATTAGTTCAAAACCCACCAAAAGCACACCTTTTGGTTCAAAATATATTTTTTCTTATTTTCTCCTCAAAAACCTAGGTGCGTCTTATAGGGCGAAAAATAAATTAAACTAGAAAAGTAGGTAGGAATATATACATGTTACAATACGGCTCCAGTGACAAAACCGGATTTCCACACGGATGAGTATAACACCAGTAACAGCCAACCATGTAGAGAGGTCAACACGGAAGTCAGCCATCCCTCCCAGGACAACTGACGACACCGTGTTTGAACCTAAATCCGTATTTAAACAAAATAAAAATAAATAAGACAAATAAAATTAAGTAGGTTCATCAATCAGTCCTGTACAGTGTCAACTGCCAAAGACCTTTAGACAAGGGAAGGCCACATGCGCTCCACACCTTGCTAGAGCATGAAGCACAACAGGCCTGCCTCGAGGCACACGTATTTTAAAATAAAAATTTATAAAATAAAATCATTTTGTAAACGTAGCCGAACTAGGATTTTTTTTTTAGATATTTAAAATTATTAGGATACATATTTATTAATCTAAATATTGGCAATAAATAATTAGTAGAGCTCATGCAAGAATACAATACATGCTAACCAAGTTAGGAGAATTCAGAATCATATTTATATAATTTAGAAAGTGGAAGAGAGAAAACAAGATCCATCATGGTAGTATTTGTCTACGCACGATCAGGACATACATCATCTACAGATTATACTGTATTTGAATAATGAATTATAATTTGACATTTGTAAATTGGTTTAATACAGGCATACACGAGTAGGTTAGTAAACTGGCTGCTAAAAAAAAATAAAAAATAGAAAATAGGTGATTTTGGTGGTTTTGGTTTAGTGTTGGTATATTCGTCCATTGATTTGGGGTCTGATTGTCTGCATGTTTCTGTAAGTTATTAAAAAAAAAATGCATAAAGTCTTCAATAGTTGACTCTTACATATTATCTTATTCACATCAAGTACTGAGGTTTGAAGGTGTGGCCAAAGTAAATTTACCTAAAATTTTTAGGTGTTAAAAAACAACATCCAGATGAAGGTAGTATCATCTCATACATAATCATTGCTATGTCAACAACGTAGTGTAAGTCCTTGAATTTTATCAACTGATGCGAGCATGTAATGTAATGTGTGCAAATGACCTCAGATTTATCAGCATGATCATGACAGGCCGCAGCAACAACAGCAGGATTTCAAAAATTTTCGATTCTGGGTTATATGTAACGTTCCACAATTCAGCTGCACAGGCAACCACAGCAACATTAGCTTTAATAACAAAAGGGCCAAGATTCAGTCAACAGGATCATAACAGGCAGCAACAGGATTTCATAAGCGGTGTAGTATGATGGACACCTGTAGTTTGCACCAATTCAGCAGCATAAGCAGCAGTCTGCTCATCTGTAATTTTAAAAAGGGCCAAATGTAAGTCCAGAGGATCAAAACTGAAATCACGAGAATTTCATAAGAGGTCTAGTATGAGGGACATATGTAGCTTCACCCAATACAGCAGCAGCAGCAGCAGTAGTCTATATTTAGGCCCACATGTACATTTTCCAAAATCAGCAGCAGTATTTGTAATGTTAAAATGGCCCATATGTAACTCAACAGGATAATAACAGGCAGCAGCAGGATTTTATAACAGGTATGAAGGACACATATGGGTTGCCCCAATTCAGCAACATCAGCAGCAGAGGTAGATGAATGTAAAAAGGCCCGAATGTAACTCAACATGATCATAACTGGCATCAGGAGGATTTCATAAGAGGTCTAGTATGAAGGACATATGTAGCTTGCCCTAGTTCTTTAGCAGCAGCAGCAGTAGTAGTTGTATGTAAAAGGGCTAAATGTAACTCAACCTCATTATAACGGGCAGCAGAATATGCAGCAGGATAATGTTCCCTGAAATTTCCACACCACCAGATGGGCCCAACGCCAAAATTTAAATAAAAGAACGCAGCAGGATGTAACTTTGCAGCAGTAATCTGTGTTAATTAATGAACCCCTTAAATCAGATCCAGGCCCCACAAAAAAAAAAAAAAAAAATATCAAACACAGTTTACTGTTTAGGCTTTAAAGAGTAAAACAGTAATGTGATAAGATTTAGATTTGTGTGATTATTGAAAATTAAAATTGATTTCATGCAAGCTATTGTGAATTTAGAATTATATATATGATTAACCTAGAAGTTTTGATCTACGCCTAGACCTTTGGACTGTGAATATCGAATTATCCATATAAGGCACATCAACTGTGATGCAGACCACTGCGTTAACACAGTATTTCTCGCCGTGTGCTGATTCCTCCAAGCGAGACGGCGGTAGGACTGCAATGCTTGAGCATCGGCTCAGTTGCCCTCCGTTTGTCTGTGAGGAGTCATCTGTACCGCTGGTCGACCCTCCCACACACGATTGCCGATGTACACTCTCAGGGCTAAGGACATGGGCACGACCACGTCGTCCTTAGATCATCTGAGCCCAGAAGGCAGTAGAGAAGTTGGTTGCCATGTGCCGGGTGTTTTAGTATCCCCGGCTCGGCTGCTCAGGTAAGTTCCCCTCCCCCTGGGTCATAACTCTGTCATGGTACCCGTCTACTGTTGTGGTCCTCAGCGGCTGCCTGAGGTGCGCAGCCTGGTTGAGCAATCGCAGATCATGCAGCAGAATAAGCACTCAGCTGCGAGGCTTGACTACAAACTGGGAGTAGTGACACACAGCCCGGGGCAGACTTCACCACGCAGTGATTGACAGGCACAGGGCAGCATCTCAACTGTAATCCAGCAGAGCAAATAGTACACTTTCATTGTAAGCCACCATGTGTTTTGAAGTTACAAAGAAGTGCCGTTAAATATAAGACAATTAGGTTATGCTAAGGTTTATTTTTTGTTTTTACTTTACAAGACAATTATCATTGATAAAAAAACAAAGTAAATACAATAATCCAGGCCTCTATAATGCGGATATCATTAAGGTGAAGAATATAGCAGGCCTTCCCATTAGAGATGGTGTAGGTAGATATATACAAGTAATCCATCATATAATAAGATATCTAGGTACCGCATCTCTATAATATTACGGAGACATCATATATAAATCAACATATCATCAGTGTAGAGAACTGGATTACTGTACGATAATGAGCAAACAGGATATACACTCACCTAAAGAATTATTAGGAACACCATACTAATACGGTGTTGGACCCCCTTTTGCCTTCAGAACTGCCTTAATTCTACGTGGCATTGATTCAACAAGGTGCTGATAGCATTCTTTAGAAATGTTGGCCCATATTGATAGGATAGCATCTTGCAGTTGATGGAGATTGAGGGATGCACATCCAGGGCACGAAGGCTCCCGTTCCACCACATCCTAAAGATGCTCTATTGGGGTTGAGATCTGGTGACTGTGAGGGCCATTTTAGTACAGTGAACTCATTGTCATGTTCAAGAAACCAATTTGAAATGATTCGAGCTTTGTGACATGGTGCATTATCCTGCTGGAAGTAGCCATCAGAGGATGGATACATGTTCTCATTCTGTTTACGCCAAATTCGGACTCTACCATTTGAATGTCTCAACAGAAATCGAGACTCATCAGACCAGGCAACATTTTTCCAGTCTTCAACAGTCCAATTTTGGTGAGCTCGTACAAATTGTAGCCTCTTTTTCCTATTTGTAGTGAAGATGAGTGGTACCCGGTGGGGTCTTCTGCTGTTGTGCGTGTTGTGGCTTCACAAATGCTTTGCTGCATACCTCGGTTGTAACGAGTGGTTATTTCAGTCAACGTTGCTCTTCTATCAGCTTGAATTAGTCTGCCCATTCTCCTCTGACCTCTAGCATCCACAAGGCATTTTTGCCCACAGGACTGCCGCATACTGGATGTTTTTCCCTTTTCACACCATTCTTTGTAAACCCTAGAAATGGTTGTGCGTGAAAATCCCAGTAACTGAGCAGATTGTGAAATACTCAGACCGGCCCGTCTGGCACCAACAACCATGCCACGCTCAAAATTGCTTAAATCACCTTTCTTTCCCATTCTGACATTCAGTTTAGAGTTCAGGAGATTGTCTTGACCAGGACCACACCCCTAAATGCATTGAAGCAGCTGCCATGTGATTGGTTGACTAGATAATTGCATTAATGAGAAATAGAACAGGTGTTCCTAATAATTCTTTAGGTGAGTGTAAATTTAGATGTCAAGTCAACATAAAAGAAGCACAGATACTTATGTATCAGACGCTCCCGGGTATTCCCCATACATGAAAACATTAAGGAAATGGTGATGGATGAATGGGCCCATCCAGAAAAGAAACTAGGAATTTCCAAGAAATTCAGAAACCGCCTTGTATTTGACCCGTCAGATTCAATTTTTTTGGACAAAGTCCCCAGAATTGACATCCAGGTGGCCAAGGTTAATAAAAAAAAACCTCACTACTATTCGAGGACTCCTGTCAGTTAAGGGACACCATGGAAAGGAAGGCAGACAGTTTATTAAAAAAATCCTGGGAGGCAGCTATGTTTAGTGTTAAGACCAACATAGCCGCTACTTCAGTAGCCAGGTCTATGTACCTGTGGCTGAATGAATTAGAAAATCATTTAGACTCTATTCCCTTGTTAAAATCTGCCACAGGGTTCCTAGCGGACGCCTCCGCAGAGACAATTAGGTTCTCAGCCAAGGATGCGGCCTTGTCCAATGCTGCCCGGAGGGCACTTTGGATGAAATCTTGGTCAGGAGATATCTCTTCTAAGATGAAGTTGAGTTCTATAGCCTTCTCGGGGGAATACGTGTTCGGTCCTGTATTGGACAAGATTCTCGAGAAGGCTACTGATAAAAAGAAACGGTTCCCTGAGGAGAAAACCCCAAAAAAGAAACCCTCCTTTCGTAGTCAATATTCCCAAAATAGCTCCTTTTGTGGTAAAGGTAAATCCGGACGTTGGAGTTACCCAAAAGGGGGGAGGGGTAGAGGGTACCTCCTTAATCCCCAGAACAAGGGCGGTGAGAAACAGTGACACCAGGATAGGGGGAAGACTATCCCAATTTTTTGCTCAGTGGCAGCAGACTTCTCCAAGCCCCTGGGCGCAAAATCTTATCAAGAACGGATACAGGATAGAGTTATCTCCCCCCCCCCCCCTCCGAATGCATTTCTGATTTCTCACCACTCTTCTCCTTTTCAGCACAGCAAGATTTAGAAGGAGGTCCAGAATCTCCTAGACTTATGAGTAGTGATTCCAGTTCTCGAGCTTCAACGGGGGCAGGGATTCTACTCCAGCCTTTTCTTAGTAAAGAAGCCGGGGGGTTCCTTCCGCATGATTATAAACCTCAAGAGGCTAAACAAATTTGTAATTTACAAAAGGTTCAAGATGGAATCCCTAAATTCTACCATTCCTTTAATTCAAAAAGACTCGTTCCTCTGTACAATCGACCTGAAGGACGCATATTATCATGTTCCTATTCACACCCAGTCTCAGAGACTCCTGCGTTTTGCAATAAGGGATCACAGAGGGTCTGTTCACCATTTCCAGTTCGTGGCTCTCCCCTTTGGGCTGGCCTTAGCCCCAAGGATTTTCACGAAGCTGGTGGTAGAGATGGTCGCCTCCCTGAGGTCTCGGGGGGTGACTGTCGTTCCTTACCTAGACGACTTTCTACTGATTTCAAACACGGTGGATCAGTCTATTGCAGATCGAGAGATCTTCTGTTCCCTTCTGTCAGCTCTAGGTTGGGTGATAAACCTAAAAAAAAGTCATCCCTAGTTCCAGATACCAAGGTAAAATTCCTAGGGGTTTTGCTGGATTCGGTAAAACAAACAACCTTCCTTCCAGCAGAAAGAATCCAGAACCTGCAATCATCAATCAGGGCCTTCCTAGTATGTCACTCCTTCTCGTTCAGAGAAACTATGAGCCTTTTAGGTCAGATGACAGCCTGCATGGTAGCAGTCCCTTGGTGCCAGGCCCATTACAGGGCCCTTCAGTCCTGGCTTCTAAGAAAATGGGACAAACATCTGTCCTCTTTGGACAGGAAAATCCTGATCCCGGGCCACATAAAACCTTCAGTCCGGTGGTGGCATCAAACAAAAAATCTAAAGAAGGGCATGATCTGGTTCAAAACCCCAGCAGTGCATGTTTAGACCGATGCCAGCTTAAAAGGGTGGGGCGCAAAAATATACTCCGACCTCTACCAGGGAGACTGGCCTCCGGAAATTGCAGCTCAGTCCTCAAACTACAGGGAGCTCAGGGCAGTTTGGGAGACAATACGAGCAGCCGCTCCAAAACTAAGGAACCAACATATAAAGGTCTATTCAGACAATGTAATGACCGTGTCCTACCTCAAACATCAGGGGGGCACACAGTCTCAAAAAATAGAATGTCTGTCCAGAAAAATCTTCCTTTGGGGAGAAAAAAATGTAAATTCAATATCTGCAATTCATTTAAAAGGGAGCCTAAACAGCGCAGCGGACTTCCTCAGCAGGACTACCATAGACCAGGGAGAATGGTCGCTAAACATCGACATCTTCAGTCTGATTGTCCAGAGATGGGGCCTTCCACTGGTAGATCTATTCGCTCCAAGGATAAACGCATAGGTATCAACCTTTTGCTTCCTAAACCCGAGGGACAGGCCCTTAGCGATCGACGCCTTCTCCCTGCACTGGAACTGGGACCTGGCATATGCCTTCCCTCCGTTCCCGTTAATCCCAAGGGTTCTTCAAAAAATCATCAGGGACAGGGCCAGAGTAATCCTGGTCACCCCGTACTGGCCCAAGAGGAGCTGGTTCTCGATTCTAACCAACCTCTCCCCAAAGGAAGCATTTATTTTCCCAAGGAGGAAGGATATCCTAATCCAGGGGCCGGTTCTCCATCCACATCCAGAAATCTTCAACCTCTCGGCTTGTCCGACCTTCTGAGTCCGACCTTCTAAGACGCAGAGGTCTTTCTGAGGGTGTTATATCTACCTTGAAGGCCAGCAGAAAGGTGACTAACTCCATTTATTTTAAAATCTGGAAAAGATTCTGCACCTGGTCAGGTGACGAAGCCCCAGACCAGACTAAACCAAATATACAGAGGATCCTGGATTTCCTGCAAAAAGGACTAGAGTCAGGGTTAAGTCCTTCTACCCTTAGAGTCCAGGTCTCAGCGCTTAGTGCCTATTTCAATTCTGAATTAGCCAGCCATAGATGGATCCAGAGATTCCTGAGATCTGCAGCCAGACTAAGACCATCTCTCAAATCAAGAGTGCCTACCTGGGACTTAAACACTGTCCTCACAGGTCTGTTTTATGAACCCTTGGACTCGAGTTCCCTGAAGCATCTTTCTCAGAAGGTGGCTTTTCTTATAGCTATAACATCAGCAAAAAGAGCGAGATCCAAGCATTGTCAATAAGACAACCATACCTCACAATCCAGGAGGATCGAGTTACCTTGAGGCTAGACCCGACGTTTTTGCCAAAGGTAGTAACAAACTTCCATAGAAACCAGGAGATCATACTTCCCTCCTTTTGTGAGAATCCCAAAAATTCTGGAGAGGAACGTTTCCATACCCTGGACGTCAAACGAACAGTACTAAAATACCTAGAGGTCACTAGAGACCTTAGAAAGGTGGACAACTTACTAGTACTCTTCTGTGGTAAAAATAAGGGGAAGGCAGCTTCCAGATCTACCATTGCCCGATGGGTAAAACATACTATTACAGACTGCTACAAGATCGAAGGCATCAGTTGTCCAGAGGTCATTCGGGCTCACTCCACAAGAGCCATATCTGCCTCATTCGCGGAAAGGGCAGGAGCTTCCCTAGATCAAATATGCCAGGCCGCAACCTGGTCCAGTGTAAACACCTTCATTAAACATAGACTCGACTAATCCAGGTCTTCCGACCTGGCCTTTGGTAGCAAGGTTCTACAGGCCGTTGCCCCACCCTAAGACGTATATATAATCTGTTATGTCTCTCTGGGCCGTCATGGTGGTGAAGTGGAAAGCCGGAATTAGACTTATCGGTAATTCATTTTCCACAAATCCACCATGACGGCATGACATCCCACCCAAAAAAATTATTCTAATGACTTGGTTAATACAAAAAAAAAAAAAAAAAAAAAGAAATTTGAGTTGTTTCACTTCTTAACCGGTGGTTGTGGCACTATAATCTGGAACTCACTGGTGAATGGTGGTGGGAGGGGACCTTTTAGACTGTCTCTGTTCCTGCCCCTACAGAAGTCAGGGGTCAATCTCTCTGGGCCGTCATGGTGGATTCGTGGAAAATGAATTACCGGTAAGTCTAATTCCGGCTTTTATACTTATGCATTACTATGAAAAGAAATTTGTGAAAACCATGATTGCAAAATAAAAAATCTAGATAATTTTACTGTACATGATTGTAATATAAAAACACATAATATAGATAAATAAAATTAATTCATATATACGGTACAAGATAAAAAGTTAAAATTTCAAAGATAATAAAGAAATAATGAAAAATTTAAAAACGTGGCAGTTAACAGTTAAAAAAAACAACAGAGTTTTGGAGGGAGAGCTAAGGAGAGCGATGGACAAGGGACCCTTCAGCGCCCTGAACCGACAGCGGGGGCCAGGAAGTCACTTCCGATCCAGGACTCATTCATTTTAATAAATGTGAGTCTGTCCACGGAGTCTGTGGACAGACGGGTCCGCTTGTCCGTGACCACCCCACCTGCCACGCTGAATGCCCGCTCTGACAGTACACTGGAGGGGGGATAAGAGAATACCTCCAGTGCATACTGAGCGAGCTCACAGCAGGTGTCCAGCCTGGCAACCTAGTACTCCATGGGGTCGTCGGTGCTCATGCTGTTGGAAGCACAGAGTGACCCCATGTAGTCATCTACCATGCGGGCCAGCCGCTGGTGGTGAGTCGTGACTGATGCTAACGCTGTTTCTGCTGGTACTGGGTCACGCAGACTGGTAGAACAGCCTCATCTCACCCAGAAGGTCACCTGCTCGGCTAGTGCTCGTGGTGCCAGCTGCCTGCTGGGTGAGATGGACGGGGAAAACTGGAGATGGAGGGCGAGGGTTTGCCTCCTCCAGCCGGTGGATCAGACAGGCCCGCAATTTTGCAATACAGGCCTGCCTCCGGCTGGCTGGGATGAACTGCTCCAGCTTCCCCTTGCAACGTGGGTCTAAAAGGGTGGCCAACCAAAAGTTATCCCTCTCCATTAATTTTAATAAGCCGGGGGTCCCTCCTGAGGAATTGCAGCATATGGGCAGCCATGGGGAAGAGCACAAGCTGCTGTGACTCTTCTTGACTGACCGGGACCATGACTTCTTGCTCCTCCTGCTGCTGATCATGGTCAGAGATGCCCACCCCCAGACTAACAGTGCCCCCATCACCGGCTCTCCCTCCTGACCAGGCCCAGACTCCTGGATGTCCACTAAGTCATCATCCTCCTCATCCTCCTCGTCCTGGTCCTGGTGGAGCATGCTTGACTCTTCATGTTCCACCAAGGCACTCTCCCCAGCCTCGAGCAGGCAATCTAGTGTCCTGTCCAGCAGGAAAACTAGGGGGAGCACGTCATTGAGGCCAACATGCTCCCCGCTGACCATATTTGTCAACTGCTCGAATGGGGCCAACACATGGCAGACCTGCTATATCTGCCCCCACTCCGCATTAGTGATGTAGGGGAGTGGGTGTGATGGCCCTGGAGTGCCTAGGTCCAGCAGGTACTCCCTCACCATCCGTCGCTGCTCCCACAACCTCTCCAGCATGTGGAGGGTGGAGTTCCACCGCGTCACACTGTCCACAATCAGCCTGTGGGGGGGGCAGGCTGTTGTCCCGCTGCAGTTTAGACAGGGACGCGGCGGCGGTTGGGGAGCATCGGAAGTGGCTTGCAATCCTACGTACCCTTAGCACAATGTCACTCAACCATGGGTATGTACGGAGGAATTTCTGTACCATAAGGTTGAGGACATGTGCCATCCAGGGCATGTGTGTGAGACTGCCAGCCTGAAGGGCGGCAAGTAGGTTGCTGCCGTTGTCACAGACAACCATACCTGCCTGGAGCCTTCAGGGTGTCAGCCACTTTTGGACTTGAGCCTGTAGTGTGGCCAAAACATCAGGTCCAGTGTGTCTCTGTTCCCCCAAGCTCACAAGCTGGAGCACGGCCTGGCAGCGGACATGCCCACACTTGCGTAGCTACGGGGACGCTTGCTTGGGGGCTCAGTAGCCGGGGAGACAGTGGCTTGTGGGAGAGGAGCATTTTTCCCATGGACACCCCAGGGCGGCACCACAAACTCAGATGCCGCCAATCCCTCCCCGGCGCCTCGGAGGGAAACCCAATGGGCTGTGAAACTTATGTATCGCCTCTGCCCATGCCTGCTGGTCCAAGCATCCATTGTGAGATGCACCCTGTCGCTGACAGCATGATCCAGCGACAGGCTTACATTCTGCACAAGGTGCTGGTGTAGGGCAGGGACGAAAGTTCTGGCAAAGTAATGGCGGATGGGGACACGCCATCTGGGTTGGGCCTGCTCCAACATCTGCCTAAATGGGTTGCTGTCCACCAGATTGTAAGGAAGTAAATGTTGGGCAATAACCCATACCAGGACCCCATTGAGTGAACGCACACGTCGGTCCTCGGGGACGTAGGGCGTGGTGCGTTCAAAAGCATCAGCAACTGATGGCTGGTGCCGGACGGCAGAGGAGGAGGAGGAGATAGAGGAGGGTGCACTGGTTGCAGAGGTGTGGCTGCCGGTACCAGTACCTCTACTAGAGGGAGCTGGTGAGTGGGAATCAGTTGTTGCCATTGATATGGGGAGCTGCTGTACAGTGGCAGGAGCTGCTGTCCCCTGCGCACTGCTGGTGATGCTGCTGCTACTACCACCCTTAATCTGTTCCCACTCCCGCCAGTGGTGCAGTCGCATGTGCTGGGTGAGAGCTGTGGTACCCAGCCAAGCCACTGACCTCCCTCTCCTCACCCTGGCATGGCAGAGGTTACAAATGGCAACTGTAACATCATCTGCTGTCAGGGTGAAGTAAGCCCAAACGGGTGACTTCCACACCAACCTCCTGTCCGATTGGGTGGTGCTGGCTTGCACCTGTTGGGGCTCGGTGCGCACAGGTGGAGCTTGCTGCTGCTGCTGCCTGCTCCTGTCAACAGTAGAGCCCCTGTCAAACAAACCGTTTGCCTTGGTTGCCTACCTTCTTCAGTGCTGCTGTCACCTGACAAAGTAGGTGGCACCCATTCAGTGTCACTCTCCTCCTCATCTGCAATGTCGGACCCGGTGCCAAACAGTGGTGGACTGAGGGGAAAAGCTAACATGGAGCCCCTGACCGGGCTCCACTGTCCCCTCGCTGACGCCTGGGTCTGACTAGGTGCGGGAGTTGTGTGGCTCAAACTACAGGCACATGTTGGAAGGGATTTCAAAAGGGTATGCACTGGCGTTACCCCCTCCGCTTTCTCGTTCTCCCCCATCCCTTCCAACAAGTCCTGCCCATCTTGAGGCCTGAACTCTAATTCTGCCTCCTGAATAACCTCCCCCAGAATGTCCAGCTCCATGTCCTCGTTTTCGAACATGAGCGAGGACAATTCTGTGGGAGTGGGGTTTGCTTTAACAGGAGGCGTAGATCTGCTGCTGCTGTGAACTGGGGCTATGGACTCCGTGGCACTCAAGTCAGCCACCAGTGCCATCACTGACTCTGTGTCCTGCGACCTTATGGCCCTTGGACGGCTACTTGAATTTAAAAAGTCACGGATCAGGTGGACACCCCTGCCACCTGCGCCCGCCTGTCCGTGACTGGAGAAGCGGCTCAGTGCTGCCAGCGGTCCAGCACCAGAACCAACTCCTCTATTGACCCGACCGCGGCTGCCTGCACGGCCCGGTCCACTCATTGTTTATTAACTTATAATAATAAAAAAAAATTAAATTATAAAGGTGATTTGGGGAAAACTTTATTGGGGTGGGGACGTGTGTGTGAAAAAATATGTATTTCACTTATAATGTGAAAAAATATTAAATCAAAAAAATTAAAGTAATAAACGTAAAATAAATAAACCCCCTAACTTAAAACCCAAAGTAGTTTAAAGCAAATAAACCAACTTTTTTTTTTTTCAAAGACAAGACAGATGTAACTAAGCTAAACACTAAGGCTGGGTTCACACTGGTGAGATTTCAGTGCGGGTGCAATGCGTGAGGTGAACGCATTGCACCCGCACTGAATCCGGACCCATTTATTTCTATGGGGCTGTACAGATGAGCGGTGATTTTCACGCATCACTTGTTCGTTGCGTGAAAATCGCAGCATGCTCTATATTGTGCGTTTTTCACGCAACGCATACCCCATAGAAGTGAATGGGGCTCCGTGAAAATCGCAAGCATTCGCAAGCAAGTGCGGATGCGGTGTGATTTTCATGCATGGCTGCTCAGATAAAAGTCTGTTCACTGTATTATTTTCCCTTATAATATGGTTATAAGGGAAAATAATAGCATTCTTAATACAGAATGTTTAGTAGAAGGTCAATTGAGGGTTAAAAAAATAAATAAAATTTAACTCACCTCCTCCTCTTGATCGCGTAGCTGCCGGTCTCTTCTTACTTCTTTAATCATGAGCTGCCAGCTAAAGGACCTGTAGTGATGTCACATCACATGGTCCAATCACATGGTCCATCATCGTGGTGATGGACCATGTGATTGGACCATGTGATGAGCTCCATGACGTCACCACAGGTCCTTTGACAGGTCCTGAAGAAAGAACAGGAGACCGGCAGCTACGCGATCAATTGGAGGAGGTGAGTTATTTTTTTTTTTTAACCCTCAATTGACCTTCTTCTAAGCATTCTGTATTAAAGAATGCTATTATTTTCCCTTATAACCATGTTATAAGGGAAAATAATTACATCTACACAACACCAAACCCAAACCTGAACTTCAGTGAAGAAGTTCGGGTCTGGGTAATACAGTCAGTTTTTTTTATCACGCGCGTGCAAAACACAACGGAACGCAATCACAGTCAAAACTGACTGCAATTGGGTACCTACTCGCGCGGGTTTGCCGTAATGCACACGGGACGCATCCTGAGCCAAAACATCCTGAGCCAAAACGTGACGCCCGTGTGAACCCAGTCTAAAACCGAACCTTTTTTTTTTTTTTAAACTCTAACACAGAAACACGCAGACAATCAGACGCAAAGACAAGACTAACCTAAACACTAAAACCAAACTTTTATATACTTTTAAAAAGTGTGCCATCGGCTTGGAACAATGGCTACACCATTGGGCGGGGTTTATTCAAACCACAGCTAAACAAAACGGAAGCAATACAAAACTGGCCTAGACCCCTAAACAAAAAGCAAATGAGGTTGTTTCTGGGAATTGCAGGGTATAATAGAAGATTTATCCCCGACTGTACATCTGGAGGAGAGCATATTTAAAAGAAGAAAAACTACCACAAGAGGACACCGTTTTAAATTAGAGGGGCAAAGGTTTAAAAGTAATATAAGTAATATAAGTAATATAAGGAAGTATTACTTTACTGAGAGAGTAGTGGATGCATGGAATAGCCTTCCTGCAGAAGTGGTAGCTGCAAATACAGTGAAGGAGTTTAAGCATGCATGGGATAGGCAGGGCCAGGGGCTATCCATAGTATTCAGTATATTGGGCAGACTAGATGGGCCAAATGGTTCTTATCTGCCGACACATTCTATGTTTGTTTCCCTTAACAGACCTTACGAAAGGGAAAATTTCTTTGATGATACAGTGGACCCCAGAGGCCGAGAGGCAGTTCCAGTCCGTGAAGCAAGCTCTGAGTTTACAGCCAGTACTGGTATGTCCGGATTTTCAAAAACCCTTCTCGGTGCAAACCAATGCTTCTGATGCAGGGTTAGGAGCAGTGTTGTCACAAATAATTGATGGGGAAGAACACCCTGTCTTATACATAAGTCAAAAGCTGAATGACCATGAAAAGAGGTATGCCACTGTGGAGAAAGAGGCTTTGGCCATTAAGTGGGCCCTTGACTCTCTCAAATACTATCTGCTTGGAAGATAGTTCAACCTCATCACAGACCATGCACCTCTGAAGGGGATGCAGAATAACAAGGAAAAGAATAGTAGGGTTACCAGGAGGTTTCTGTCCCTCCAGTTTTTTAAGTTCACAGGACAGCACCGAGCAGGCATCCTCCAAGGAAATGTAGATAGTTTGTCTCGTACTTACTGTTTTTTCGACCCAGGGTGCTCCAACCGATAGGTTTGTGCAAAGGGGGGGGGGGGGGGGGGGAATGTGGTGTCTCACATGGTGAAGTAATTGAGGGTGTATGTGTGTCTCCCAGGTTCCTAACATATACTGAGGAAAGATATTTAGGAAAGGGTTAAAACCTAAGCCTGGGTCCTGGTGAGGTGCACCTGGCGATTTGCTAGATAACCAGGCTGGCAGTGCATTTGCTCTCAGCTTTTGGGAGAGGGAAAAGCCACATCTCACTGAGAGACACTGAAGGTCCTGTGCAAGGTATCATAGGTTGCAGTTCAGACTGTGTGTTTATTTGGTTGGACTGAGGTTAGCTCAGCCAAGTCCAAGAGAGGGACCAACTGTTTAGTTGGAGCCTGGACAAGGCTAGGTGTTGTGTTTATGATTTTGTTTTATGCAACCTGGGGAAATAAAACTGTCAAGACGTCAGTTTAAATGCGCTTCTGTCTCCTGAGTCCTCCTTGTGCGTAATAGACGCACTATTCCCCTACCTTTCACCCCTGGAAAGGTGAGCTTGCAAGACGCATTGTCACACATGTTTAATAAAATGCGGTCACATGTTTTGAAAATCTGGTTATTTTGTATCATACATTTTAGCACATATCCAGTCAAGAGAAAATGTAAGGGCTCTTTCACACTTGCGTTCTTTTCTTCCGGCATAGAGTTCCGTCGTCGGGGCTCTATGCCGGAAGAATCCTGATCAGTTTTATCCTAATGCATTCTGAATGGAGAGAAATCCGTTCAGGATGCATCAGGATGTCTTCAGTTCCGGACCGGAACGTTTTTTGGCCGGAGAAAATACTGCAGCATGCTGCGCTTTTTGCTCCGGCCAAAAATCCTGAACACTTGCCGCAAGGCCGGATCCGGAATTAATGCCCATTGAAAGGCATTAATCCGGATCCGGCCATAAGCTAAACGTCGTTTCGGCGCATTGCCGGATCCGACGTTTAGCTTTTTCTGAATGGTTACCATGCCTGCCAGGACGCTAAAGTCCTGACAGCCATGGTAAAGTGTAGTGGGGAGCGGGGGAGCAGTATACTTACCATCCGTGCGGCTCCCGGGGCGCTTCAGAGTGACGTGAGGGCGCCCCACGCGCATGGATGACGTGATCGCATGGATACGTCATCCATGCACATGGAGCGCTCTGACGTCATTCTGGAGCGCCCCGGGAGCCGCACGGACGGTAAGTATACTGCTCCCCCGCTCCCCACTACTACTATGGCAACCAGGACTTTAATAGCGTCCTGGCTGCCATAGTAACACTGAACGCATTCAAATGCTTTCAGTTCACTTGCGTTTTTCCGGATCCGGCGTGTAATTCCGGCAAATGGAGTACACGCCGGATCCGGACAACGCAAGTGTGAAAGAGCCCTAAGGAAGACACCTCTGTGCATAAGTATATTTGAAAAAATACTGTGTGACTAGATTATTTCTGAGTAAGCATCTTAAATGTATTTTAATGGGCTGATAGTATAATATTACAAACCTTCAGCAAGGTCAGAATTACTTAAAAATGCACACCATTTCAACCTAAGTACTGCTATTAAGAAGTAGTGCTATTGATTTTATTATCCGCTCAAACTATTGTTACACACAATCTCTTCTAAACCCATTTTCAGTCTTTTTAACAACTATATAGTAAGTCTGCTATTGATATGTTTGTTTTTTTGTAGGTAATATATACATAGAACTGCTGCTATTGTACATTTATGACTTTAGCTGGTTAATGTGAATGGAATAAAATGAAAACTAAAAGGACAGAAATAATTTTTCTTAATTTACAATATATAACATTTTCATTCATTTTCATGCCTTTGTCATTTGCAATTATATTATTGTTGATATGGCAATGTTATGTTTTAGGGTTTGTTTTTTATTTAACGCTTAGAGGACAAGTGCCATACATATTCAGTGGACCGAACATAGCATTTGTCTAAAGCCCAGTACATGTATAGTTCTCTGATCCAGCGGGCACCGGAGCTCTGCCAGCTCGATTTGTACAGGAGCCTGGCTGTTACTGACAGCCAGGCTCCTGCTGTACTGCCAGCATCGCTGAAAACTCAGATGCCGGTGAATTAACCCCTTAGATCCCGATGTGAATGCTGACAGTTGCATCTGAGAAGTTTACAGAGGGATGGGGCTTCCTGTCTCAACCCATCGACTCCGCTGGATGTAATAATGGGGTGACGATGGTTGCCATGGCACACTGACGCCTAACAAAAGCCTCCAAGCCTGCCATGTATGGAAGCCCTCAGATAGGGTCTCATAGGCAACTGTCATTATAAAACTGACAGTTAGGGCTCTTTCACACGAGCGGTTGCCGTGCGTGGAATCTGCTGCGTAAATGACAGCCAAGCCCCGCTCTGGGCAGCAGATACATGGAGCATTAACATGATTGATAATGTTCCGTGCCTATCTGTGATCTTTTTACTACAAAATCAGTGACAACTTTATCTCACTGTGATTTTGTAGCAAAAGGGTCACAGAGAGGCAAAAAGCATTATCAATCATGTTAATGCTCCGTGTCTCTGCTGTCCAGAGCGGGGCTTGGCTGTTTTTCATGCAGCAGATTCCATACACGGCATCCATGAAAAAATGTGAAAGAGCCCTTACAATGGAGTACAATACAGCAGGTATTGTACTGCATTAAAACAGGGATCAAACTATCAAAAGTTGAAGTACCCATACTGGAATGAAACAAAAAAGAAAAAAGAAAAAAAAACTAAATTAATGTAAAAAATAGTTTGAAGTGTAAAAAAATCAAGCCATTTAAAATTTTAAAAAATAGACATATTAGGTATCACCGTATCTGTAACAACCAGTTCTATAAGATTATCCTGATCTTTTCATAAAGTGAACACAGTAAATACACCGAACAAAAATATAAATGCAACACTTTCGGTATTGCTCCCATTTTGCATGAGCTGAACTCAAAGATCTGAAACATTTTCTACATACACAAAAAACCCATTACTCTCAAATATTGTTCACATATCTGTCTAAATCTGTGTTATTGAGCACTTCTCCTTTGCCAAGATAATCCATCCCACCTCACAGGTGTGGCATATCAAGGTGCTGATTAGACAGCATAGATATTGCACAGGTGTGCCTTAGACTTCCCACAATAAAATACCACTCTGAAATGTGCAGTTTGATCACACAGAACAATGCCACAGATGTTGCAACGTTTGACGGAGTGTGCAATTGGCATGCTGACTGCAGGAATGTCTACCAGAACTGTTGCCCGTGCAATGAATGTTCATTTCTCTATCATAAGCCGTCTCCAAAGGCATTTCAAAGAATTTGGCAGTACATCCAACCGGCCTCACAACTGCAGACCACATGTAACAACACCAGCCCAGGACCTCCACATCCAGCATGTTCACCTCCATGATCGTCTGAGACCAGCCACCCGGACAGCTGCAGCAACAATCGGTTTGCATAACCAAAGAATTTCTGCACAAACTGTCGGAAGCCGTCTCAGGGAAGCTTATCTGCATGCTCGTCATCCTCATTGGGGTATGGACCTGACTGCAGTTCATTATCGTAACCAACTTGAATGGGCAAATGCTCACATTCGATGGCGTCTGGCATGTTGGAGAGGTATTCTGTTCACGGATAAGTCCCTGTTTTTTCATTTTTCAGGGCAGATGGCAGACAGCATGTGTGGAGTCGTGCGGGTGAGCAGTTTGCTGACGTCAATGTTGTCGATCGAGTGTCCCATAGTGGGGGGTTATGGTATGGGCAGGCATATGTTATGGACAACGAACACAGGTGCATTTTATTGATGGCATTTTGAATGCACAGAGATATTGTGACTAGATCCTGAGACCCATTGTTGTGCCATTCATCCACGGCCATCACCTCATGTTGCAGCATTATAATGCACTGCCCCATATTGCAAGGATCTGTACACAATTCCTGGAAGCTGAAAACATCCCAGTTCTTCCATGGCCAGCATACTCACCGGACATATCACCCATTGAGCATGTTTGGGATGCTCTGGATCAGCGTATACAACAGCGTGTTCCAGTTCCTGCCAATATTCTGCAACTTCGCACAGCTATTGAAGAGTGGACCAACATTCCAAGGGCCACAATCAACAACCTTATCTACTCTATGTGATGGAGATGTATTGCACTGCGTGACACAAATGGTGGCCACACCAGATACTGACTGGTTTTCTGCCCCCCCCCCACCCCAGTACGGCAAAACTGTGCACATTTTAGAGTGGCCTTTTATTGTGGGCAGTCTAAGGCACACCTGTGCAATATCTATGCTGTCTAATCAGCACCTTGATATGCCACACCTGTGAGGTGGGATGGATTATCTTGGCAAAGGAGAAGTGCTCACTAACACAGATTTAGGCAGATTTGCGAACAATCTTTGAGAGTAATGGGTCTTTTGTGTATGTAGAAAATGTTTCAGATCTTTGAGTTCAGCTCATGCAAAATGGGAGGCAAAACCGAAAGTGTTGCATTTATATTTTTGGTCAGTGTAAATAAAAACATAAATAAATTTAAGATATGGCTCTAAGATAATGGCGACACAAACATGAAAAACAAATTTTTCCTGAAATGCTTAACTGAAACAACAAATAGATATATTTGGTATTGCAATGTCTATTACAACCTGCTCTGTAAAAATATCACATGATCTACCCTGTCAGGTGAACATCATAAGAATAAATAAATAAAACCTGCTCCAGAACAGCAATGTTTTGGTCTCTGTGTCTTGCAAAAAACATAATATCAAACGATAAAAAAAAAAAATTGTACCAATGAAAATGTAAACTTATGCCAAAATGTTAAACAAGCCTGCACACACGACCGTTGCCAGAAAAAAAAAATATATAGCAACACAAAATCATGATTTTTTTTTTCTTTAATTGAGTAAACTAAATTAAATAACATTTTTAAAAACGAAAAAAGTGGCAGCACCATCTGATAAAGAGACAAGTGGGTGCAACTGGCCCAATTGGGAATGAGCAAACCCAGTATATAAAATTGAAAAAACGGGCAGCACTCCAAAAAGTAAAAATTAAAAAAGAATTTATTCACCCATACAGGCAATGCGACGTTTCGGCTCAATCCAGGAGCCTTTCTCAAGCAATGTGTTCAGACAACGTGCTTAATATACTGTATATAGCAAACTCAATCACTGTGACAATTTACAGTCAATTACAACCAATCATAAAAATCATCATAAAAAATAAACTGAGACATGTAAAAAATATATCATAAAGTTACATCACAATTATAAAAGTGATTACAGTGCATAAAAAATCTTTGTATGTATAAAAAACACTACCAACAGTATGATTATCAATGCAAATACATAATTATATAAAAACATGATTATGTGACATGTGTGTTCAATAAAACAAAGTGCCAAGTGCTTACTACATGATGTATCAGACGATGAGAAGAGGGAGGAGAGACGAGGAGTATGGCGGCGGCCAGCTGCCCAACGCTTGTATCGGCGTGCCCCATGCACCACTGCCCATGTCAAGATGACGTATGCTAATTCCATCGTAACCAGGTGACCGGCATTTCTGTGTGCGTGCGCCCTATGATCTTGATATCCCATCAACCATATCAAGTAAGGGAGTATCGCATAGGTAACCTGGCGCATGCGTATCGCACATAGTAATAACTCATTTACACAAACTGGTGAGTCCTGATGCAAAGCTCTATTAATGAGCTGTTCGCAACCAGAACACAAGGATGGCTGTGCGGGGCCAGATGAGCGCATCCATATCCTAGATGGACATGGAGCCCATCTCTGTGGTCATGGATTAGAAGCAAGCCCGCACGTCAATGCCGGGTCACGTCACATCCACAGCCCAATCCCGCCTGTCACCATCTATTCAGAGGGCTCTCCTCAAAAAAAGGACCCACCAGCAACGTGTGAAACAATACATAACAGATAAAATTGGTTATAAACATCATTTGCATGTTCTCATGGTAACTGGACGCCAGTACTTGAATCAACCTCAGTCTTCTCCTCACCATTCTCCGCGACACATCATCTGTAATATATAAATACAGAATTAGATCCACAAAAATAAAAATTCTAAAAGAACATGTGTTTTTACTGTGTCCAATACAAACAAACACAAAAACGCATAAGAGCAGCGGTCTGGATCTAGACTGAACCAGGGCAAGCTAAGTCCTTATGTCAACACTCCAATTTTGTAGTCAATATTCAGACCATGCGGTTTCAAAGTATTGAGTGAATGTATCCACTGTAGCTCTCTTTTTTTTTTAAAGAATAGATCTGTTACCGCCTCTCCTGGGCATTGGTACAGAATCAATAATGCACCACTTTATACAGGGAGTGCAGAATTATTAGGCAAGTTGTATTTTTGAGGATTCATTTTATTATTGAACAACAACCATGTTCTCAATGAACCCAAAAAACTCATTAATATAAAAGCTGAATATTTTTGGAAGTAGTTTTTAGTTTGTTTTTAGTTTTAGCTATTTTAGGGGGATATCTGTGTGTGCAGGTGACTATTACTGTGCATAATTATTAGGCTACTTAAACAAAAAACAAATATATACCCATTTCAATTTTTTTTTTTTACCAGTAAAACCAATATAACATCTCAACATTTACAAATATACATTTCTGACATTCAAAAACAAAACAAAAACAAATCAGTGACCAATATAGCCACCTTTCTTTGCAAGGACACTCAAAAGCCTGCCATCCATGGATTCTGTCAGTGTTTTGATCTGTTCACCATCAACATTGCGTGCAGCAGCAACCACAGCCTCCCAGACACTATTCAGAGAGGTGTACTGTTTTCCCTCCTTGTAAATCTCACATTTGATGATGGACCACAGGTTCTCAATGGGGTTCAGATCAGGTGAACAAGGAGGCCATGTCATTAGATTTTCTTCTTTTATACCCTTTCTTGCCAGCCACGCTGTGGAGTACTTGGACGCGTGTGATGGAGCATTGTCCTGCATGAAAATCATGTTTTTCTTGAAGGATGCAGACTTCTTCCTGTACCACTGCTTGAAGAAGGTGTCTTCCAGAAACTGGCAGTAGGACTGGGAGTTGAGCTTGACTCCATCCTCAACCCGAAAAGGCCCCACAAGCTCATCTTTGATGATACCAGCCCAAACCAGTACTCCACCTCCACCTTGCTGGCGTCTGAGTCGGACTGGAGCTCTCTGCCCTTTACCAATCCAGCCACGGGCCCATCCATCTGGCCCATCAAGACTCACTCTCATTTCATCAGTCCATAAAACCTTAGAAAAATCAGTCTTGAGATATTTTTTGGCCCAGTCTTGACGTTTCAGCTTGTGTGTCTTGTTCAGTGGTGGTCGTCTTTCAGCCTTTCTTACCTTGGCCATGTCTCTGAGTATTGCACACCTTGTGCTTTTGGGCACTCCAGTGATGTTGCAGCTCTGAAATATGGCCAAACTGGTGGCAAGTGGCATCTTGGCAGCTGCACGCTTGACTTTTCTCAGTTCATGGGCAGTTATTTTGCGCCTTGGTTTTTCCACACGCTTCTTGCGACCCTGTTGACTATTTTGAATGAAACGCTTGATTGTTCGATGATCACGCTTCAAAAGCTTTGCAATTTTAAGAGTGCTGCATCCCTCTGCAAGATATCTCACTATTTTTGACTTTTCTGAGCCTGTCAAGTCCTTCTTTTGACTCATTTTGCCAAAGGAAAGGAAGTTGCCTAATAATTATGCACACCTAATATAGGGTGTTGATGTCATTAGACCACACCCCTTCTCATTACAGAGATGCACATCACCTAATATGCTTAATTGGTAGTAGGCTTTCGAGCCTATACAGCTTGGAGTAAGACAACATGCATAAAAAGGATGATGTGGTCAAAATACTCATTTGCCTAATAATTCTGCACGCAGTGTATACCTTTCTGCATGTTTGAACTCAGTAAAGTGTTTTGAAACCGGCAAATCAAGTCGTTTCTTTCTAATAGTGTATTGATGGTTGTTAAATAGCGTCTTAAAGTCAGTGGTAGTTTCACCGACATATATTAAATTGCATGGGCATGTGAGCACATAAATTACATAACTGGAATCGCAGGTCAAATGATGTCGTATTTGATATGCGATGCCAGTTGTAGGATGCACAAAGGTTTTACCCTTCATGATATATTTACAGTTGACACAAGCCAAGCAAGGATAGCAACCCAAGCCAGTTGTTGTCAATGTTGTCTCTCATTGTGCCCACATCAGCCTTGACCAGCTGATCCTGTAGGCTCTTGGACCTGCGGTATGACATTAGAGGAGGGGAATGAAATTCTGCAATTGTTTTATGGCAGCTCCCCAATATATTCCAATGGCGCCTGATGATGTTACCTATATCTATGCTCTGCTCAGTGTACGTAGAGATAAAGGGAATCCTAGCTGGTTTAGTATGTGTTAACTTCCTGGAGAGAATGTCATTCATGTCCAGTTTAGAGACCATGTCCTTTTTTTGTTGTAAAAGATTTATTGGATACCCATGATTGCGAAATTTGTCTACCATTTTATTGAGAGTGTTGTCAAGTGGGTTAGAATCAGAGACAATACGTCTAGCCCTCAAAAATTGCGAATTAGGTAATGACCTTACCATTGGTCTAGGGTGGTTGCTGCTGTATGCTAGCATCGCTTTGTTATCTAATGGTGATTCTGGCAAATTCCATGAAGCATTTTCCACTCAATTACAAAGCTTTCAGACTGATATTGAAGGAGGCAAACGTTTTAAGTGGAATCGTGACTTGGAGGATTACAAGAAGAGCAATATATATACATGGCAATTTGATGATAAAAGTGGTCAGAGTAATAAGGACACTTGGAAAAAAGAGAAAGAGAAATGCTCAAGCTACTGCATCTGATGAACAGCCTTCTTTAGGTGGGAAGGAGCTGCTTGGAGTGTTGACATAAGTACTTACTGTAGCTTGCCCTGGTTCTGTCTAGATCCAGACCGCTGCTCTTATGCGTTTTTGTGTTTGTTTGTATTGGACAAAGTGAACACACATGTTCTTTATGAATTTTTATTTTTGTGGATCTAAGGCCTCATGCACACGACCGTTGTGTGCATCCGTGGCCGTTGTGCCGTTTTCCGTTTTTTTTTTCGCGGACCCATTGACTTTCAATGGGTCCATGGAAAAATCGGAAAATGCACCGTTTTGCAGCTGAGACCGTGATCCGTGTATCCTGTCTGTCCAAAAAATAGGACCTGTCCTATTTTTTTGACGGACAACGGTTCATGGACCCATTCAAGTCAATGGGTCCGTGAAAGAACACGGATGCACACAAGATTGGCATCCGTGTCCGTGATCCGTGGCCGTAGGTTACTTTCATACAGACGGATCCGAAGATCCGTCTGCATAAAAGCTTTTTCAGAGCTGAGTTTTCACTTCGTGAAAACTCAGATCCGACAGTATATTCTAACACAGAGGCGTTCCCATGGTGATGGGGACGCTTCAGGTTAGAATATACTAAAAGAACTGTGTACATGACTGCCCCCTGCTTCCTGGCAGGTGCTGCCAGGCAGCAGGGGGCAGCCCCCCCTGTAGTTAACACATTGGTGGCCAGTGTGGCCGCCCCCCCTCCCTCCCCTGTAATTAACTCATTGGTGGCCAGTGGGCCCCCCTCCCTCCCCAGTAGTTAAATCTTTGTTGTCCAGTGAGGCTGGCCCCCCCTCCCTCCCCTGTAGTTAACTCGTTGTTGTCCAGTGCGGCCGGCCCCCCCTCCCTCCCCTGTAGTTAACTCGTTGGTGGCCAGTGGGCCCTCTCCCCTCCCTCCCCCTCCTAATTAAAATCTCCCCCCCCTATCATTGGTGGCAGCGGAGAGTACCGATCGGAGTCCCAGTTTAATCGCTGGGGCTCCGATCGGTAACCATTGCAACCAGGACGCTACTGCAGTCCCAGTTGCCATGGTTACTTAGCAATTTGTAGAAGCATTATACTTACCAGTAGGAGGAGCTCCCGTCCGGACACAGACATCGCAGCTCGCAGGTAAGTATAATGCTTCTACAAATTGCTAAGTAACCATGGTAACCGGGACTGCAGTAGCGTCCTGGTTGCAATGGTTACCGATCGGAGCCCCAGCGATTAAACTGGGACTCTCCGCTGCCACCAATGATAGGGAGGGAGATTTTAATTAGGAGGGGGAGGAAGGGGGGAGGGCCCACTGGCCACCAACGAGTTAACTACAGATGAGGGAGGGGGGGCCGGCCGCACTGGACAACAAAGAGTTAACTACAGGGGAGGGAGGGGGGCCCACTGGCCACCAATGAGTTAACTACAGGGGATGGAGGGGGGCCGGCCGCACTGCCAGGCAGCAGGGGGCAGTCATGTACACAGTTCTTTTAGTATATTCTAACCTGAAGCGTCCCCATCACCATTGGAACGCCTCTGTGTTAGAATATACTGTGGGATTTGAGTTTCACGATCGAACTCATATCCGACAGTATATTCTAACATAGAGGCGTTCCCATGGTGATGGGGACGCTTCAAGTTAAAATATACCATCGGATTGGAGAAAACTCAGATCCTATGGTATATTAACTCCTGACCTTACATTTAAAGTCAATGGGGGACGGATCCATTTGAAATTGCACCAAATTGTGTCAACGTCAAACGGATCCGTCCCCATTGACTTGCATTGTAATTCAGGACTGATCCGTTTGGCTCCGCACGGCCAGGCAGACACCAAAACAACTTTTTTTTCATGTCCGTGGATCCTCCAAAAATCAAGGAAGACCCACGGACGAAAAAACGGTCACGGATCACGGAAAAACGGAACCCGTTTTTGCGGACCGCAAAAAAATATGGTCGTGTGCATGAGGCCTAATTCTGTATTTATATATTACAGATGATGTGTCGCGGAGAATGGTGAGGAGAAGAATGAGGTTGATTCAAGTACTGGCGTCCAGTTACCATGACAACATGCAAATGAGGTGTATAACCAATTTTATCTGTTATGTATTGTTTCACACGTTGCTGGTGGGTCCTTTTTTTGAGGAGAGCCCTCTGAATAGATGGTGACATGCGGGATTGGGCTGTGGATGTGACGTGACCCGGCATTGACGTGCCGGCTTGCTTCTAATCCATGACCACAGAGATGGGCTCCATGTCCATCTAGGATATGGATGCGCTCATCTGGCCCGGCACAGCCATCCTTGTGTTCTGTTTGCGAACAGCTCATTATTAGAGCTTTGCATCAGGACTCACCAGTTTGTGTAAATGAGTTATTACTATGTGCGATACGCATGTGCCAGGTTAATTATGCGATACTCCCTTACTTGATATGGTTGATGGGATATCAAGATCATATGGCCCACGCGCACAGAAATGCCGGTCACCTGGTTACGATGGAAGTAGCATACGTCATCCTGACATGCGCAGTGGTGCATGGGGCACGCCAATACAAGCGTTGGGCAGCTGGCCGCCGCCATACTCCTCGTCTCTCCTCCCTCTTTTCATCGTCTGATACATCATGTAGTTGTCACGGCCATGCCCATGACCGTGACTTCTTTACCGCATGCAGTTGCCTGCGGTTTTGTATGGGTGTTCAACCACGGGTGAGGGCCGCTTGTGTGTGGCCTCACTTGTGGTTGCCGCGGGCAACTAGTGTTGTATTTAGCAGCAGAGCAGCCTGAGCGTCGCTAGGCAGCTTGCTGCCCTGGCATGCGGTCTCACCTGACTTTCTTTATGTTAGGTGTGTGTGTTGTGTGCACGGTGTATTATGTATTGTGTGCACTTCCCCTTTATGTGTCTTTCCCTTCTGTGGTACTGGAAGGGTTAACTTCCTTCCCAGTGTGTGTGTGATGTCACTGGGTGTGTCCAACCCTTGGGTGTGGCCACCTGGGCCTATATAGACCCTCTCTTTAGCAGGGCTCAGTAGGTTGTTTCAGTCTTGCTAGCTGGAGCAGCCTCCTGTCTTTTCTATCCGCCTGTGAGAGCCACCACTGTGGTCATAAGTTTAAGTTTATGTTTAGCTAAGTCTGTGTGATGTTCGGTTTATGTTTCCTGTATTATTCAGTGCTGCCATGTATCTGGGTTCCGGTGTGTGGATGAGTTTGTGCTGACTTCTGTTTGCTATTTGTGGACTTCAGCTTTCCTGCACACGGATCTAGTCAGCAGGGCTGTGGCAGGTGGCTGGAACTAGTGCAGTACCTGCCATATACATAGGCTTGCATTTGTTCCCCTTTTCCCAACAGCTTGGCCAGTGAGACTCCTGCTCCTCCGTGCCTAGGAGGAGTAGGTCGTCTTACCCTGACTCCTAGCGCAGGGACCGGACGGAGGGTGAGTTAGGGATCCGAGGTTCCTGTGCATGGGTCCTCCTACCTTTAAGGTCGGCCCATGCAGTTAGGAGTTAGGGTCAGGGTAGGGACGCTGTTAGGAGGTGACCTGCTCCCTATCCTGTTCTCCTGGCTGAGCAGCCATAACATCACCTGGCACACACGGCTGAGGATTTCCCCCATCCTCAGCCGTGACAGTAGTAAGCACTTGGCACTTTATTTTATTGAACACACATGTCACATAATCATGTTTTTTATAATAATTATGTATTTACATTGATAATCATATTGTTGGTAGTGTTTTTTATACATACAAAGATTTTTTATGCACTGTAATCATTTTTATAATTGTGATGTAACTTTGATATATTTTTTACATGTCACAGTTTATTTTTTATGATGATTTTTATGATTGGTTGTAATTGATTGTGAATTGTCACAGTGATTGAGTTCGCTATATACACTCACCTAAAGAATTATTAGGAACACCATACTAATACGGTGTTGGACCCCCTTTTGCCTTCAGAACTGCCTTAATTCTACGTGGCATTGATTCAACAAGGTGCTGATAGCATTCTTTAGAAATGTTGGCCCATATTGATAGGATAGCATCTTGCAGTTGATGGAGATTTGAGGGATGCACATCCAGGGCACGAAGCTCCCGTTCCACCACATCCCAAAGATGATCTATTGGTTTGAGATCTGGTGACTGTGGGGGCCATTTTAGTACAGTGAACTCATTGTCATGTTCAAGAAACCAATTTGAAATGATTCGAGCTTTGTGACATGGTGCATTATCCTGCTGGAAGTAGCCATCAGAGGATGCATACATGTTCTCATTCTGTTTACGCCAAATTTGAACTCTACCATTTGAATGTCTCAACAGAAATCTAGACTCATCAGACCAGGCAACATTTTTCCAGTCTTCAACAGTCCAATTTTGGTGAGCTCGTGCAAATTGTAGCCTCTTTTTCCTATTTGTAGTGGAGATGAATGGTACCCAGTGGGGTCTTCTGCTGTTGTAGCCCATCCGCCTCAAGGTTGTGCGTGTTGTGGCTTGACAAATGCTTTGCTGCATACCTCGGTTGTAACGAGTGGTTATTTCAGTCAACGTTGCTCTTCTATCAGCTTGAATCAGTCGGCCCATTCTCCTCTGACCTCTAGCATCCACAAGGCATTTTTGCCCATAGGACTGCCGCATACTGGATGTTTTTTCCTTTTTACACTATTCTTTCTAAACCCTAGAAATGGTTGTGCGTGAAAATCCCAGTAACTGAGCAGATTGTGAAATACTCAGACCGGCCCGTCTGGCACCAACAACCATGCCACGCTCGAAATTGCTTAAATCACCTTTCTTTACCATTCTGACATTCAGTTTGGAGTTCAGGAGATTGTCTTGACCCGGACCACACCCCTAAATGCATTGAAGCAACTGCCATGTGATTGGTTGACTAGATAATTGCATTAATGAGAAGTAGAACAGGTGTTCCTAATAATTCTTTAGGTGAGTGTATATTGAACACTTTGTCTGAACACATTGCTTGAGAAAGGCTCCTGCATTGAGCCGAAACGTCGCTTTTCCTGTATGGGTTAATAAATTCTTTTTTAATTGTTACTTGTTGGAGTGCTGCCAGTTTTTTTAATTTTATATATATATACCTTAAAAGTTTATGCTGGCTGTTTTTCAGCTGATCAAAAGTTTAGGACCACATGCCCTTACAAGGCCAAATCTGTGCAAAGATGTGGATTCATTGTCATTTTCTGTCAGGTAGTCACACGCTTTTTGAACGTGGTCGGGTTGTTGAACTGCATAAGCAGGGTCTCTCACAGCGCACCATCGCTGCTGAGGTGGGACGCAGTAAGACAGTCATTTGGAATTTCTTAAATTCTTAAATGATCCTGAGGGTTATGGAACAAAAAAGTCAAGTGGAAGACCCCAAAAAATGTCATCAGCACTGAGCCGTTGGATCCAATTGGCTGTCCGTCAAGACACTGGACGATCCTCGACCCAAATTAAGGCCCTTACTGGTGCTGACTGCAGCCCCATAATCATCAGACGGCATCTGAGACTGAAGGGCTTCAAAAACAAAAAACATCTTCAAAGACCTCGTCTCCTTGAACGCCACAGAACTGCTCAGTTGGACTTTGCAAGAGAGCACCAAACATGGGACATTCAAAGGTGGAAGAAAGTTTTATTCTCTGATGAGAAAAAATGTAACCTTGATGGTCCTGATGGTTTCCAACGTTACTGGCATGACAAGCAGATCCCACCTGAGATGTTTTCTACGCGCCACAGTGGAGGGGGCGCCATAATGGTCTGGGGTGCTTTTTCCTTCAGTGGAACAATGGAGCTTCAGGAAGTGCAGGGGCGTCAAACGGACGCTGGCTATGTCAGGATGTTGCAGAGAGCATTCCTCATGACTGAGGGTCCGCCTCTGTGTGGTAACGACTGGGTTTGTCAACAGGACAACGCTACAGTACACAATGCCCGCAGGACAAAGGACTTCTTCCAGGAGAATAACATCACTCTTTTGGCCCATCCTGCATGTTCCCCTGATCTCAATCCAATTGAGAACCTTTGGGGATGGATGGCAAGGGAAGTTTACAAAAATGGACAACAGTTCCAGACAGTAGATGGCCTTCGTGTGGCCGTCTTCACTAGGGATGAGCGAACCCGAACTGTATAGTTCGGGTTCGTACCGAATTTTGGGGTGTCCGTGACACGGACCCGAACCCCAACATTTTCGTAAAAGTTCGGGTTCAGTGTTCGGCGCTTTCTTGGCGCTTTTTGAAAGGCTGCAAAGCAGCCAATCAACAAGCGTCATACTACTTGCCCCAAGAGGCCATCACAGCCTTGCCTACTATTGGCATGGCTGTGATTGGCCAGTGCAGCATGCGACCCAGCCTCTATATAAGCTTGGGTCACGTAGCGCAGCACGTCACTCTGCTGATTCAAGCATAGGGAGAGGTTGCTGCTGCGACGTTAGGGCGAGATTAGGCAGATTAACTCCTCCAAAAGACTTAATTCAGTGATCGATCTCCAGCTGTGGATCATTGAAGTGCTGATATTGAATTGCTCACTTTTTTTAAGCTGCCCAGAGCGTTTTTATATCACTTTTTTCTGGGGTGATCGGCGGCCATTTTGTGGCTTGTGGTGCGCCAGCACAAGCTACCACCAAGTGCATTTAACCATCAATAGTGTGGTTATTTTTTGCTATATCCTACATCAGCTGCAGGCTGAGCCTGTGTCACCCAAGTGCATTTAACCATCAACAGTGTGGTTATTTTTTGGCCATATACTACATCAGGTGCAGGCTGAGCCTGTGTCACCCAAGTGCATTTAACCATCAACAGTGTGGTTATTTTTTGGCCATATACTACATCAGGTGCAGGCTGAGCCTGTGTCACCCAAGTGCATTTAACCATCAACAGTGTGGTTACTTTTTGGCCATATACTACATCAGGTGCAGGCTGAGCCTGTGTCACCCAAGTGCATTTAACCATCAACAGTGTGGTTATTTTTTGGCCATATAATACATCAGGTGCAGGCTGAGCCTGTGTCACCCAAGTGCATTTAACCATCAATAGTGTGGTTATTTTTTGGCCATATACTACATCAGGGGCAAGTTGAGCCTGTCACCCAGCGCCTAAAAAATAGCCCTGACATTTATATTCCTCCAAATCAGTACTGTTTTAGCTGGTCAAGTTATTTGTAGTGACCGTAAAAGCACAGTTTTTGTTCTGGGTTGAAAAAGTATTCCCAAATTTGCCATTTTCTAAATTAGTAGTTTCTGCTATATCAGGCCTACTTTAAATTTATACCAAAAAGGGTATATTAGATTCAAGGTGCTGATAGTGTCATTCTGAAAAACTTAACACACACGCTACCGTGCAGATACAAGTCTAATTCTGTGATTAAAGGTATACCTGTCACACAACGCCTAAAAAATAGCCCTGACATTTATATTCCTCTAAATCAGTACTGTTTTAGCTGGTCAAATTATTTGTAGTGACCGTAAAAGCACAGTTTTTGTTCTGGGTTGAAAAAGTATTCCCAAATTTGCCATTTTCAAAATTGTGGTGAACGGGAACAATGATGAAAACATCTAGTAAGGAATGCGGACGTGGACATGGTGGTGGTAATGTTAGTGGACCCTCTGGTGCTGGGAGAGGACGTGGCCGTTCTGCCACAGCCACACGTCCTAGTGTACCAACTACCTCAGGTCCCAGTAGCCGCCAGAATTTACAGCCATATTTGGTGGGGCCCAATGCCGTTCTAAGGATGGTAAGGCCTGAGCAGGTACAGGCATTAGTCAATTGGGTGGCCGACAGTGCATCCAGCACGTTCACATTATCTCCCACCCAGTCTTCTGCAGAAAGCGCACAGATGGCGCATGAAAACCAAGCCCATCAGTCTGTCACATCACCCCCATGCATATCAGGGAAACTGTCTGAGCCTCAAGTTATGCAGCAGTCTCTTATGCTGTTTGAAGACTCTGCTGCCAGGGTTTCCCAAGGGCATCCACCTAGCCCTTCCCCAGAATAGAATGCACTAACGCACAACCACTTATGGTTCCTGATGATGAGGACATGGGAATACCACCTCAGCACGTCTCTGATGATGACGAAACACAGGTGCCAACTGCTGCGTCTTTCTGCAGTGTGCAGACTGAACAGGAGGTCAGGGATCAAGACTGGGTGGAAGACGATGCAGGGGACGATGAGGTCCTAGACCCCACATGGAATGAAGGTCATGCCACTGACTTTCACAGTTCGGAGGAAGAGGCAGTGGTGAGACTGAGCCAACAGCGTAGCAAAAGAGGGAGCAGTGGGCAAAATTAGAAAACCCACCGCCAAGAGACTCTGCCTGCTACTGACCGCCGCCATCTGGGACCGAGCACCCCAAAGGCAGCTTCAAGGAGTTACCTGGCATGGCACTTCTTCAAACAATGTGCTGACGACAAGACCTGAGTGGTTTGCACGCTGTGCCATCAGAGCCTGAAGCGAGGCATTAACGTTCTGAACCTTAGCACAACCTGCATGACCAGGCACCTGCATGCAAAGCATGAACTGCAGTGGAGTAAACACCTTAAAAACAAGGAAGTCACTCAGGCTCCCCCTGCTACCTCTTCTGCTGCTGCCGCCTCGGCCTCTTCTGCTGCTGCCGCTGCCTCGGCCTCTTCCTCCGCCTCTGGAGGAACGTTGGCACCTGCCGCCCAGCAAACATGGGATGTACCACCAACACCACCACCTGCGTCACCAAGCATCTCAACCATGTCACACAGCAGCGTTCAGCTCTCCATCTCACAAACATTTAAAAGAAAGCGTAAATTCCCACCTAGCCACCCTCGATCCCTGGCCCTGAATGCCAGCATTTCTAAACTACTGGCCTATGAAATGCTGTCATTTAGGCTGGTGGACACAGACAGCTTCAAACAGCTCATGTCGCTTGCTGTCCCACAGTATGTTGTTCCCAGCCGCCACTACTTCTCCAAGAGAGCCGCGCCTTCCCTGCACAACCAAGTGTCCGATAAAATCAAGTGTGCACTGCGCAACACCATCTGTGGTAAGGTCCACCTAACCACAGATACGTGGACCAGTACGGCCAGGGATGCTATATCTCCCTAACTGCACACTGGGTAAATGTAGTGGCGGCTGGGCCCCAGGCGGAGAGCTGTTTGGCGCACGTCCTTCCGCCGCCAAGGATCGCAGGGCAACATTCTTTGCCTCCTGTCTCCTCCTCCTCCTACTCAGCTTCCTCCTCCTATTCTTCCACCTGCTCATCCAGTCAGCCACACACCTTCACCACCAACTTCAGCACAGCCCGGGGTAAAACGTCAGCAGGCCGTTCTGAAACTCATATGTTTGGGGGACAGGCCCCACACCGCACAGGAGTTGTGGCGGGGTATAGAACAACAGACCGACGAGTGGTTGCTGCCGGTGAGCCTCAAGCCCGGCCTGGTGGTGTGCGATAATGGGCGAAATCTCGTTGCAGCTCTGGGACTAGCGGTTTGACGCACATCCCTTGCCTGGCGCATGTGCTGAATTTGGAGGTGCAGAAGTTCATTCGCAACTACCCCGACATGTCAGAGCTGCTGCATAAAGTGTGGGCCGTCTGTTCGCGCTTCCGGCGTTCACACCCTGCCGCTGCTCGCCTGTCTGCGCTACAGCGTAACTTCGGCCTTCCCGGTCACCGCCTCATATGCGACGTGCCCACCAGGTGGAACTCCACCTTGCACATGCTGGACAGACTGTGCGAGCAGCAGCAGGCCATAGTGGAGTTTCAGCTGCAGCACGCACGGGTCAGTCACCACCAATGACTGGGCCTCCATGCGAGACCTCTGTGCCCTGTTGCGCTGTTTCGAGTACTCCACCAACATGGCCAGTGGCGATGACGCCGTTATCAGCGTTACAATACTACTTCTATGTCTCCTTGAGAAAACACTTAGGGCGATGATGGAAGAGGAGGTGGCCCAGGAGGAAGAGGAGGAAGAGGGGTCATTTTTAGCACTTTCAGGCCAGTCTCTTCGAAGTGACTCAGAGGGAGGTTATTTGCAACACCAGAGGCCAGGTACAAATGTGGCCAGACAGGGCCCACTACTGGAGGACGAGGATGAGGAGGAGGTGGAGGAGGATGAGGATGAAGCATGTTCACAGCGGGGTGGCACCCAAAGCAGCTCGGGCCCATCACTGGTGCGTGGCTGGGGGGAAACACAGGACGATGACGATACGCCTCCCACAGAGGACAGCTTGTCCTTACCTCTGGGCAGCCTGGCACACATGAGCGACTACATGCTGCAGTGCCTGCGCAACGACAGCAGAGTTGCCCACATTTTAATGTGTGCAGACTACTGGGTTGCCACCCTGCTGGATCCCCGGTACAAAGACAATGTGCCCACCTTACTTCCTACACTGGAGCGTGATAGGAAGATGTGCGAGTACAAGCGCACGTTGGTAGACGCGCTACTGAGAGCATTCCCAAATGTCACAGGGGAACCAGTGGAAGCCCAAGGCGAAGGCAGAGGAGGAGCAAGAGGTCGCCAACGCAGCTATGTCACGGCCAGCTCCTCTGAGGGCAGGGTTAGCATGGCAGAGATGTGGAAAAGTTTTGTCACCACGCCACAGCTAACTGCACCACCACCTGATACGGAACGTGTTAGCAGGAGGCAACATTTCACTAACATGGTGGAACAGTACCTGTGCACACCCCTCCACGTACTGACTGATGGTTCGGCCCCATTCAACTTCTGGGTCTCCAAATTGTCCACGTGGCCAGAGATAGGCTTTTATGCCTTGGAGGTGCTGGCCTGCCCGGCGGCCAGCGTTTTGTCTGAACGTGTATTCAGCACGGCAGGGGGCGTCATTACAGACAAACGCAGCCGCCTGTCTACAGCCAATGTGGACAAGCTGACGTTCATAAAAATGAACCAGGCATGGATCCCACAGGACCTGTCCATCCCTTGTGCAGATTATACATTAACTACCTCCCCTTAACAATATATTATTGTACTCCAGGGCACTTCCTCATTCAATCCTATTTTTATTTTCATTTTACCATTATATTGCGGGGCAACCCAAAGTTGAATGAACCTCTCCTCTGTCTGGGTGCCGGGGCCTAAATATGTGACAGTGGCCTGTTCCAGTGGTGGGTGACGTGAAGCCTGATTCTCTGCTATAACATGAAGACTGATTCTGTGCTGACATGAAGCCAGATTCTCTGTTAAGGGACCTCTCTCCTCTGCCTGGGTGAATGGTCCTAAATATGTGACAGTGGCCTGTTTCAGTGGTGGGTGACGTGAAGCCTGATTCTCTGCTATGACATGAAGACTGATTCTGTGCTGACATGAAGCCAGATTCTCTGTTACGGGACCTCTCTCCTCTGCCTGGGTGCCTGGGCCTAAATATGTGACAGTGGCCTCTTCCAGTGGTGGGTGACGTGAAGCCTGATTCTCTGCTATGACATGAAGACTGATTCTGTGCTGACATGAAGCCAGATTCTCTGTTACGGGACCTCTCTCCTCTGTCTGGGTGCCAGGGCCTAAATGTGTGACAGTGGCCTCTTCCAGTGGTGGGTGACGTAAAGACTGATTCTCTGCTATGACATGAAGACTGATTCTGTGCGGACATGAAGCCAGATTCTCTGTTACGGGACCTCTCTCCTCTGCCTGGGTGCCTGGGCCTAAATATGTGACAGTGGCCTCTTCCAGTGGTGGGTGACGTGAAGCCTGATTCTCTGCTATGACATGAAGACTGATTCTGTGCTGACATGAAGCCAGATTCTCTGTTACGGGACCTCTCTCCTCTGTCTGGGTGCCAGGGCCTAAATGTGTGACAGTGGCCTCTTCCAGTGGTGGGTGACGTGAAGCCTGATTCTCTGCTATGACATGAAGACTGATTCTGTGCTGACATGAAGCCAGATTCTCTGTTACGGGACCTCTCTCCTCTCTCTGGGTGCCGGGGCCTAAATATGTGACAGTGGCCTGTTCCAGTGGTTGGTGACGTGAAGCCTGATTCTCTGCTATGACATTAAGACTGATTCAGTGCTGACATGAAGCCAGATTCTCTGTTACGGGACCTCTCTCCTCTGTCTGGGTGCCGGGGCCTAAATATGTGACAGTGGCCTGTTCCAGTGGTGGGTGACATGAAGCCAGATTCTCTGCTATGGCATGAAGAGACTGATTCTCTGCTGACATGAAGCCA